>NW_027175528.1:0-140291 GCF_028021215.1 Eschrichtius robustus
TCCTGTTCCGTACAGGTGGCAATTTGTCCTGAGGATGAACGGGAAGAGGGGGAACCAATGAGAGACTAGCTCTAGGTTTTGGGACAGGCACAGGTCACTCCATTTTCCCATCAGGAAGAAGAATTAACCACAGTCTCAGCCTGCCCCCCGGAACCAGAATAGGGCCTGAAGCAATCCTGCGCTTTTGCGGCCAGCTCCCAAGCAAGCGAGTTGGAAAATGGAGCTCAGGGTCACTGCAATTCACAAACCTGCAGAGTTATAAATTATAACTCTCGACCACAAATATATTGAGGGAAGGCAACGAAGAAAATTTGAAAGCAAGGCAGAATTGCAAGAAACCCATTTCAGGAGGTAGATTCGAATCGCCTTGAAAGCACAGGAAAAGCGGCAAAACCTCGACAATGATGCCCTTGGCCAAAAAGGGCGTATGCGTTTTTTCCTGAATATATTCAGGAAAAAACGCATACGCCCTTTTTGGCCAACCAAGCAACCTGGAAAGGCAAATCAGCGCTACAAAGAAGTCTCGCTTCCCATCGGTCAAAAGGGCCATGCTGAATAAAGTGTCAAAACCAGAAATGCAGGACAGGCCATGGAGAAACGGGAGCCTTGCTACGCTGATGGGCGGGATGTAAATTGCGAACAGCCACCCTGGAGAAGTGTACGGTGTGTCCTGAAACATCTAAAAAACTCTGCTTAGAGAGCATAGGGCACTTCCACTCATGGGCCTGTAAATTGGGAAAACTAAAAAACAGCAAGACACAGGCGCCCCAAAGTTTAGGGCTGCTCTCTTGACAAGAACCTCCACTTCGTTACACCTTCAATATCCCAGGAAAGAGAAAAATGGATAAAGAAGTTGTGGTCCTTATGTACAATGGAATATCACTCAGCCATGAAATCAACGTCATAAGGCTTGTAGCAGCATTATGAGTGGATGTAGGTACGACGATTCTAAGTGAAATAAGTCACACAGAAAAAGACACTTGTCATAAGGTATGACTTATAGAGGGAATGTAAAAACCGCTACACTTGAACTGAATTACAAAACGGAACAGAGTCACACGTTTAGAAAACACACTATGGCTGCTTAACGGGAAAGGTGAGGGTGGGTGATGCATAAAACACGGGGTTCAAATTAGCTCAGATACCGTTCCATAAACCCAATATGTAATAGACAAGCCCTACTCCTTGCTCAGTGAACTGGACTCAACACCCCCTATTCAGCGCCCAAGAACATATCTGACTAGTAAGAATCTTAAAACCTATGTATTGATATCTCTCTGTAAGTGAGTCAAGTGGGTGTAAAGCGGCATAAACACAGCAGTGAAGAGCAGCTAAACCCCATTACAAAAATCAATTACTTTTAAAAACCCGTGAAACAAAGACAATGAAAGAGAGAGAAATTCTTACAAAATTATTTCAGGGGCTGTGATGCCACCTGGATTGACCATATCTAGACCCACAGCTGATTGAGACATAAGGGAGGACACTCTTGGGGCTGAGAGGTTTGGTGAGGTTGGGTGAGCAAACGCAGACCCTCTAAAGTAATACTGCGTGGTACCCATCCCATAGGTCCCAAATCTCCAGGTTCAAGGGCATCTTCCTACATCGAAAACATGCACGAGAAACCCAGAAGATGGTACACAGTGTGATCGGGAAAGGTTTCTAAAACGCACCTCATTTCTCATCCCCTTGTGCTCGGGTTCGCCATTCCAGCCGCTTTACTAACAATCTCCCTCCTTGGAGACTCAGCACCTTTAACCTCCTGTTCCGTACAGGTGGCAATTTGTCCTGAGGATGAACGGGAAGAGGGGGAACCAATGAGAGACTAGCTCTAGGTGTTGGGACAGGCACAGGTCACTCTATTTTCCCATCAGGAAGAAGAATTAACCACAGGCTCAGCCTGCCGCCCGGAACCAGAATAGGGCCTGAAGCAATCCTGCGCTTTTGCGGCCAGCTCCCAAGAAAGCGAGTTGGAAAATGGAGCTCAGGGGCACTGCAATTCACAAACCTGCAGAGTTATAAATGATAACTCTCGTCCACAAATATATTGAGGGAAGGCAACGAAGAGGATTTGAAAGCAAGGCAGAATTGCAGGAAACAGATTTCAGGAGGTAGATTCGAATCGCCTTGAAAGCACAGGAAAAGCGGCCAAACCTCGACAATGATGCCCTTGGCCAAAAAGGGCATATGCGTTTTTTCCTGAATATATTCAGGAAAAAACGCATACGCCCTTTTTGGCCAACCAAGCAACCTGGAAAGGCAAATCAGCGCTACAAAGAAGTCTCGCTTCCCATCGGTCAAAAGGGCCATGCTGAATAAAGTGTCACAACCAGAAATGCAGGACAGGCCATGGAGAAACGGGAGCCTTGCTACGCTGAGGGTCGGGATGTAAATTGCCAACAGCCACCCTGGAGAAGTGTACTGTGTGTCCTGAAACATCTAAAAAACTCAGCTTAGAGAGCATAGGGCACTTCCACTCATAGGCCTGTAAATTGGGAAAAATAAAAATCAGCAAGACACAGGCACCCCAAAATTTAGGGCTGCTCTCATGACAAGAACCTCCTCTTCGTTACACCTTAAATATCCCAGGAAAGAGAAAAATGGATAAAGAAGTTGTGGTCCTTATGTACAATGGAATATCACTCAGCCATGAAATCAACGTCATAAGGCTAGTAGCAGCATTATGAGTGGATGTAGGTACGACGATTCTAAGTGAAATAAGTCACACAGAAAAAGACACTTGTCATAAGATATCACTTATAGAGGGAATGTAAAAACCGCTACACTTGAACTGAATTACAAAACGAAACAGAGTCACACGTTTAGAAAACACACTATGGCTGCTTAACGGGAAAGGTGAGGGTGGGTGATGCATAAAACACGGGGTTCAAATTAGCTCAGATACCGTTCCATAAACCCAATATGTAATAGACAAGCCCTACTCCTTGCTCAGTGAACTGGACTCAACACCCCCTATTCAGCGCCCAAGAACATATATGACTAGTAAGAATCTTAAAACCTATGTATTGATATCTCTCTGTAAGTGAGTCAAGTGGGTGTAAAGCGGCATAAACACAGCAGTGAAAAGCAGCTAAACCCCATTACAAAAATCAATTACTTTTAAAAGCCCGTGAAACAAAGACAATGAAAGAGAGAGAAATTCTTACAAAATTATTTCAGGGGCTGTGATGCCACCTGGATTGACCATATCTAGACCCACAGCTGATTGAGACATAAGGGTGGACACTCTTGGGGCTGAGAGGTTTGGTGAGGTTGGGTGAGCAAACGCAGACCCTCTAAAGTAATACTGCGTGGTACCCATCCCATGGGTCCCAAATCTCCAGGTTCAAGGGCATCTTCCTACATCGAAAACATGCACGAGAAACCCAGAAGATGGCACACCGTGTGATCGGGAAAGGTTTCTAAAACGCACGTCATTTCTCATCTCCTTGTGCTCGGGTTCGCCATTCCAGCCGCTTTACTAGCAATCTCCCTCCTTGGAGACTCAGCACCTTTAACCTCCTGTTCCGTTCAGGTTGCAATTTGTCCTGAGGAGGAACGGAAAGAGGGGGAACCAATGAGAGACTAGCTCTAGGTGTTGGGACAGGCACAGGTCACTGTATTTTCCCATCAGGAAGAAGAATTAACCACAGGCTCAGCCTGCCGCCCGGAACCAGAATAGGGCCTGAAGCAATCCTGCGCTTTTGCGGCCAGCTCCCAAGAAAGCGAGTTGGAAAATGGAGCTCAGGGGCACTGCAATTCACAAACCTGCAGAGTTATAAATGATAACTCTCGACCACAAATATATTGAGGGAAGACAACGAAGAGGATTTGAAAGCAAGGCAGAATTGCAGGAAACAGATTTCAGGAGGTAGATTCGAATCGCCTTGAAAGCACAGGAAAAGCGGCCAAACCTCGACAATGATGCCCTTGGCCAAAAAGGGCGTATGCGTTTTTTCCTGAATATATTCAGGAAAAAACGCATACGCCCTTTTTGGCCAACCAAGCAACCTGGAAAGGCAAATGAGCGCTACAAAGAAGTCTCGCTTCCCATCGGTCAAAAGGGCCATGCTGAATAAAGTGTCAAAACCAGAAATGCAGGACAGGCCATGGAGAAACGGGAGCCTTGCTACGCTGATAGGCGGGATGTAAATTGCGAACAGCCACCCTGGAGAAGTGTACGGTGTGTCCTGAAACATCTAAAAAACTCTGCTT
Source organism: Eschrichtius robustus (assembly GCF_028021215.1). Taxonomy (NCBI): domain Eukaryota; kingdom Metazoa; phylum Chordata; class Mammalia; order Artiodactyla; family Eschrichtiidae; genus Eschrichtius; species Eschrichtius robustus. The sequence goes on from NW_027175528.1 coordinate 4,216, forward strand.
AGAGAGCATAGGGCACTTCCACTCATGGGCCTGTAAATTGGGAAAACTAAAAAACAGCAAGACACAGGCACCCCAAAGTTTAGGGCTGCTCTCTTGACAAGAATCTCCACTTCGTTACACCTTCAATATCCCAGGAAAGAGAAAAATGGATAAAGAAGTTGTGGTCCTTATGTACAATGGAATATCACTCAGCCATGAAATCAACGTCATAAGGCTAGTAGCAGCATTATGAGTGGATGTAGGTACGACGATTCTAAGTGAAATAAGTCACACAGAAAAAGACACTTGTCATAAGGTATGACTTATAGAGGGAATGTAAAAACCGCTACACTTGAACTGAATTACAAAACGGAACAGAGTCACACGTTTAGAAAACACACTATGGCTGCTTAACGGGAAAGGTGAGGGTGGGTGATGCATAAAACACGGGGTTCAAATTAGCTCAGATACCGTTCCATAAACCCAATATGTAATAGACAAGCCCTACTCCTTGCTCAGTGAACTGGACTCAACACCCCCTATTCAGCGCCCAAGAACATATCTGACTAGTAAGAATCTTAAAACCTATGTATTGATATCTCTCTGTAAGTGAGTCAAGTGGGTGTAAAGCGGCATAAACACAGCAGTGAAGAGCAGCTAAACCCCATTACAAAAATCAATTACTTTTAAAAACCCGTGAAACAAAGACAATGAAAGAGAGAGAAATTCTTACAAAATTATTTCAGGGGCTGTGATGCCACCTGGATTGACCATATCTAGACCCACAGCTGATTGAGACATAAGGGAGGACACTCTTGGGGCTGAGAGGTTTGGTGAGGTTGGGTGAGCAAACGCAGACCCTCTAAAGTAATACTGCGTGGTACCCATCCCATAGGTCCCAAATCTCCAGGTTCAAGGGCATCTTCCTACATCGAAAACATGCACGAGAAACCCAGAAGATGGTACACAGTGTGATCGGGAAAGGTTTCTAAAACGCACCTCATTTCTCATCCCCTTGTGCTCGGGTTCGCCATTCCAGCCGCTTTACTAACAATCTCCCTCCTTGGAGACTCAGCACCTTTAACCTCCTGTTCCGTACAGGTGGCAATTTGTCCTGAGGATGAACGGGAAGAGGGGGAACCAATGAGAGACTAGCTCTAGGTGTTGGGACAGGCACAGGTCACTCTATTTTCCCATCAGGAAGAAGAATTAACCACAGGCTCAGCCTGCCGCCCGGAACCAGAATAGGGCCTGAAGCAATCCTGCGCTTTTGCGGCCAGCTCCCAAGAAAGCGAGTTGGAAAATGGAGCTCAGGGGCACTGCAATTCACAAACCTGCAGAGTTATAAATTATAACTCTCGACCACAAATATATTGAGGGAAGGCAACGAAGAAAATTTGAAAGCAAGGCAGAATTGCAGGAAACAGATTTCAGGAGGTAGATTCGAATCGCCTTGAAAGCACAGAAAAAGCGGCCAAACCTCGACAATGATGCCCTTGGCCAAAAAGGGCGTATGCGTTTTTTCCTGAATATATTCAGGAAAAAACGCATACGCCCTTTTTGGCCAACCAAGCAACCTGGAAAGGCAAATCAGCGCTACAAAGAAGTCTCGCTTCCCATCGGTCAAAACGGCCATGCTGAATAAAGTGTCACAACCAGAAATGCAGGACAGGCCATGGAGAAACGGGAGCCTTGCTACGCTGAGGGGCGGGATGTAAATTGCCAACAGCCACCCTGGAGAAGTGTACGGTGTGTCCTGAAACATCTAAAAAACTCAGCTTAGAGAGCATAGGGCACTTCCACTCATAGGCCTGTAAATTGGGAAAAGTAAAAAACAGCAAGACACAGGCACCCCAAAATTTAGGGCTGCTCTCATGACAAGAACCTCCACTTCGTTACACCTTCAATATCCCAGGAAAGAGAAAAATGGATAAAGAAGTTGTTGTCCTTATGTACAATGGAATATCACTCAGCCATGAAATCAACGTCATAAGGCTAGTAGCAGCATTATGAGTGGATGTAGGTACGACGATTCTAAGTGAAATAAGTCACACAGAAAAAGACACTTGTCATAAGATATCACTTATAGAGGGAATGTAAAAACCGCTACACTTGAACTGAATTACAAAACGGAACAGAGTCACACGTTTAGAAAACACACTATGGCTGCTTAACGGGAAAGGTGAGGGTGGGTGATGCATAAAACACGGGGTTCAAATTAGCTCAGATACCGTTCCATAAACCCAATATGTAATAGACAAGCCCTACTCCTTGCTCAGTGAACTGGACTCAACACCCCCTATTCAGCGCCCAAGAACATATCTGACTAGTAAGAATCTTAAAACCTATGTATTGATATCTCTCTGTAAGTGAGTCAAGTGGGTGTAAAGCGGCATAAACACAGCAGTGAAAAGCAGCTAAACCCCATTACAAAAATCAATTACTTTTAAAAACCCGTGAAACAAAGACAATGAAAGAGAGAGAAATTCTTACAAAATTATTTCAGGGGCTGTGATGCCACCTGGATTGACCATATCTAGACCCAGAGCTGATTGAGACATAAGGGTGGACACTCTAGGGGCTGAGAGGTTTGGTGAGGTTGGGTGAGCAAACGCAGACCCTCTAAAGTAATACTGCGTGGTACCCATCCCATGGGTCCCAAATCTCCAGGTTCAAGGGCATCTTCCTACATCGAAAACATGCACGAGAAACCCAGAAGATGGCACACCGTGTGATCGGGAAAGGTTTCTAAAACGCACGTCATTTCTCATCTCCTTGTGCTCGGGTTCGCCATTCCAGCCGCTTTACTAGCAATCTCCCTCCTTGGAGACTCAGCACCTTTAACCTCCTGTTCCGTTCAGGTTGCAATTTGTCCGGAGGAGGAACGGAAAGAGGGGGAACCAATGAGAGACTAGCTCTAGGTGTTGGGACAGGCACAGGTCACTGTATTTTCCCATCAGGAAGAAGAATTAACCACAGGCTCAGCCTGCCGCCCGGAACCAGAATAGGGCCTGAAGCAATCCTGCGCTTTTGCGGCCAGCTCCCAAGAAAGCGAGTTGGAAAATGGAGCTCAGGGGCACTGCAATTCACAAACCTGCAGAGTTATAAATGATAACTCTCGACCACAAATATATTGAGGGAAGACAACGAAGAGGATTTGAAAGCAAGGCAGAATTGCAGGAAACAGATTTCAGGAGGTAGATTCGAATCGCCTTGAAAGCACAGGAAAAGCGGCCAAACCTCGACAATGATGCCCTTGGCCAAAAAGGGCGTATGCGTTTTTTCCTGAATATATTCAGGAAAAAACGCATACGCCCTTTTTGGCCAACCAAGCAACCTGGAAAGGCAAATGAGCGCTACAAAGAAGTCTCGCTTCCCATCGGTCAAAAGGGCCATGCTGAATAAAGTGTCAAAACCAGAAATGCAGGACAGGCCATGGAGAAACGGGAGCCTTGCTACGCTGATGGGCGGGATGTAAATTGCGAACAGCCACCCTGGAGAAGTGTACGGTGTGTCCTGAAACATCTAAAAAACTCTGCTTAGAGAGCATAGGGCACTTCCATTCATGGGCCTGTAAATTGGGAAAACTAAAAAACAGCAAGACACAGGCACCCCAAAGTTTAGGGCTGCTCTCTTGACAAGAATCTCCACTTCGTTACACCTTCAATATCCCAGGAAAGAGAAAAATGGATAAAGAAGTTGTGGTCCTTATGTACAATGGAATATCACTCAGCCATGAAATCAACGTCATAAGGCTAGTAGCAGCATTATGAGTGGATGTAGGTACGACGATTCTAAGTGAAATAAGTCACACAGAAAAAGACACTTGTCATAAGGTATGACTTATAGAGGGAATGTAAAAACCGCTACACTTGAACTGAATTACAAAACGGAACAGAGTCACACGTTTAGAAAACACACTATGGCTGCTTAACGGGAAATGTGAGGGTGGGTGATGCATAAAACACGGGGTTCAAATTAGCTCAGATACCGTTCCATAAACCCAATATGTAATAGACAAGCCCTACTCCTTGCTCAGTGAACTGGACTCAACACCCCCTATTCAGCGCCCAAGAACATATCTGACTAGTAAGAATCTTAAAACCTATGTATTGATATCTCTCTGTAAGTGAGTCAAGTGGGTGTAAAGCGGCATAAACACAGCAGTGAAGAGCAGCTAAACCCCATTACAAAAATCAATTACTTTTAAAAACCCGTGAAACAAAGACAATGAAAGAGAGAGAAATTCTTACAAAATTATTTCAGGGGCTGTGATGCCACCTGGATTGACCATATCTAGACCCACAGCTGATTGAGACATAAGGGAGGACACTCTTGGGGCTGAGAGGTTTGGTGAGGTTGGGTGAGCAAACGCAGACCCTCTAAAGTAATACTGCGTGGTACCCATCCCATAGGTCCCAAATCTCCAGGTTCAAGGGCATCTTCCTACATCGAAAACATGCACGAGAAACCCAGAAGATGGTACACCGTGTGATCGGGAAAGGTTTCTAAAACGCACCTCATTTCTCATCCCCTTGTGCTCGGGTTCGCCATTCCAGCCGCTTTACTAGCAATCTCCCTCCTTGGAGACTCAGCACCTTTAACCTCCTGTTCCGTACAGGTGGCAATTTGTCCTGAGGATGAACGGGAAGAGGGGGAACCAATGAGAGACTAGCTCTAGGTGTTGGGACAGGCACAGGTCACTGTATTTTCCCATCAGGAAGAAGAATTAACCACAGGCTCAGCCTGCCGCCCGGAACCAGAATAGGGCCTGAAGCAATCCTGCGCTTTTGCGGCCAGCTCCCAAGAAAGCGAGTTGGAAAATGGAGCTCAGGGGCACTGCAATTCACAAACCTGCAGAGTTATAAATGATAACTCTCGTCCACAAATATATTGAGGGAAGACAACGAAGAGGATTTGAAAGCAAGGCAGAATTGCAGGAAACAGATTTCAGGAGGTAGATTCGAATCGCCTTGAAAGCACAGGAAAAGCGGCCAAACCTCGACAATGATGCCCTTGGCCAAAAAGGGCGTATGCGTTTTTTCCTGAATATATTCAGGAAAAAACGCATACGCCCTTTTTGGCCAACCAAGCAACCTGGAAAGGCAAATCAGCGCTACAAAGAAGTCTCGCTTCCCATCGGTCAAAAGGGCCATGCTGAATAAAGTGTCAAAACCAGAAATGCAGGACAGGCCATGGAGAAACGGGAGCCTTGCTACGCTGATGGGCGGGATGTAAATTGCGAACAGCCACCCTGGAGAAGTGTACGGTGTGTCCTGAAACATCTAAAAAACTCTGCTTAGAGAGCATAGGGCACTTCCACTCATGGGCCTGTAAATTGGGAAAACTAAAAAACAGCAAGACACAGGCACCCCAAAGTTTAGGGCTGCTCTCTTGACAAGAACCTCCACTTCGTTACACCTTCAATATCCCAGGAAAGAGAAAAATGGATAAAGAAGTTGTGGTCCTTATGTACAATGGAATATCACTCAGCCATGAAATCAACGTCATAAGGCTAGTAGCAGCATTATGAGTGGATGTAGGTACGACGATTCTAAGTGAAATAAGTCACACAGAAAAAGACACTTGTCATAAGGTATGACTTATAGAGGGAATGTAAAAACCGCTACACTTGAACTGAATTACAAAACGGCACAGAGTCACACGTTTAGAAAACACACTATGGCTGCTTAACGGGAAAGGTGAGGGTGGGTGATGCATAAAACACGGGGTTCAAATTAGCTCAGATACCGTTCCATAAACCCAATATGTAATAGACAAGCCCTACTCCTTGCTCAGTGAACTGGACTCAACACCCCCTATTCAGCGCCCAAGAACATATCTGACTAGTAAGAATCTTAAAACCTATGTATTGATATCTCTCTGTAAGTGAGTCAAGTGGGTGTAAAGCGGCATAAACACAGCAGTGAAGAGCAGCTAAACCCCATTACAAAAATCAATTACTTTTAAAAACCCGTGAAACAAAGACAATGAAAGAGAGAGAAATTCTTACAAAATTATTTCAGGGGCTGTGATGCCACCTGGATTGACCATATCTAGACCCACAGCTGATTGAGACATAAGGGAGGACACTCTTGGGGCTGAGAGGTTTGGTGAGGTTGGGTGAGCAAACGCAGACCCTCTAAAGTAATACTGCGTGGTACCCATCCCATAGGTCCCAAATCTCCAGGTTCAAGGGCATCTTCCTACATCGAAAACATGCACGAGAAACCCAGAAGATGGTACACCGTGTGATCGGGAAAGGTTTCTAAAACGCACCTCATTTCTCATCCCCTTGTGCTCGGGTTCGCCATTCCAGCCGCTTTACTAACAATCTCCCTCCTTGGAGACTCAGCACCTTTAACCTCCTGTTCCGTACAGGTGGCAATTTGTCCTGAGGATGAATGGGAAGAGGGGGAACCAATGAGAGACTAGCTCTAGGTGTTGGGACAGGCACAGGTCACTCTATTTTCCCATCAGGAAGAAGAATTAACCACAGGCTCAGCCTGCCGCCCGGAACCAGAATAGGGCCTGAAGCAATCCTGCACTTTTGCGGCCAGCTCCCAGGAAAGCGAGTTGGAAAATGGAGCTCAGGGGCACTGCAATTCACAAACCTGCAGAGTTATAAATGATAACTCTCGTCCACAAATATATTGAGGGAAGGCAACGAAGAGGATTTGAAACCAAGGCAGAATTGCAGGAAACAGATTTCAGGAGGTAGATTCGAATCGCCTTGAAAGCACAGGAAAAGCGGCCAAACCTCGACAATGATGCCCTTGGCCAAAAAGGGCGTATGCGTTTTTTCCTGAATATATTCAGGAAAAAACGCATACGCCCTTTTTGGCCAACCAAGCAACCTGGAAAGGCAAATCAGCGCTACAAAGAAGTCTCGCTTCCCATCGGTCAAAAGGGCCATGCTGAATAAAGTGTCAAAACCAGAAATGCAGGACAGGCCATGGAGAAACGGGAGCCTTGCTACGCTGATGGGCGGGATGTAAATTGCGAACAGCCACCCTGGAGAAGTGTACGGTGTGTCCTGAAACATCTAAAAAACTCTGCTTAGAGAGCATAGGGCACTTCCACTCATGGGCCTGTAAATTGGGAAAACTAAAAAACAGCAAGACACAGGCACCCCAAAGTTTAGGGCTGCTCTCTTGACAAGAACCTCCACTTCGTTACACCTTCAATATCCCAGGAAAGAGAAAAATGGATAAAGAAGTTGTGGTCCTTATGTACAATGGAATATCACTCAGCCATGAAATCAACGTCATAAGGCTAGTAGCAGCATTATGAGTGGATGTAGGTACGACGATTCTAAGTGAAATAAGTCACACAGAAAAAGACACTTGTCATAAGGTATGACTTATAGAGGGAATGTAAAAACCGCTACACTTGAACTGAATTACAAAACGGAACAGAGTCACACGTTTAGAAAACACACTATGGCTGCTTAACGGGAAAGGTGAGGGTGGGTGATGCATAAAACACGGGGTTCAAATTAGCTCAGATACCGTTCCATAAACCCAATATGTAATAGACAAGCCCTACTCCTTGCTCAGTGAACTGGACTCAACACCCCCTATTCAGCGCCCAAGAACATATCTGACTAGTAAGAATCTTAAAACCTATGTATTGATATCTCTCTGTAAGTGAGTCAAGTGGGTGTAAAGCGGCATAAACACAGCAGTGAAGAGCAGCTAAACCCCATTACAAAAATCAATTACTTTTAAAAACCCGTGAAACAAAGACAATGAAAGAGAGAGAAATTCTTACAAAATTATTTCAGGGGCTGTGATGCCACCTGGATTGACCATATCTAGACCCACAGCTGATTGAGACATAAGGGTGGACACTCTTGGGGCTGAGAGGTTTGGTGAGGTTGGGTGAGCAAACGCAGACCCTCTAAAGTAATACTGCGTGGTACCCATCCCATGGGTCCCAAATCTCCAGGTTCAAGGGCATCTTCCTACATCGAAAACATGCACGAGAAACCCAGAAGATGGCACACCGTGTGATCGGGAAAGGTTTCTAAAACGCACGTCATTTCTCATCTCCTTGTGCTCGGGTTCGCCATTCCAGCCGCTTTACTAGCAATCTCCCTCCTTGGAGACTCAGCACCTTTAACCTCCTGTTCCGTTCAGGTTGCAATTTGTCCTGAGGAGGAACGGAAAGAGGGGGAACCAATGAGAGACTAGCTCTAGGTGTTGGGACAGGCACAGGTCACTGTATTTTCCCATCAGGAAGAAGAATTAACCACAGGCTCAGCCTGCCGCTCGGAACCAGAATAGGGCCTGAAGCAATCCTGCGCTTTTGCGGCCAGCTCCCAAGAAAGCGAGTTGGAAAATGAAGCTCAGGGGCACTGCAATTCACAAACCTGCAGAGTTATAAATGATAACTCTCGTCCACAAATATATTGAGGGAAGGCAACGAAGAGGATTTGAAAGCAAGGCAGAATTGCAGGAAACAGATTTCAGGAGGTAGATTCGAATCGCCTTGAAAGCACAGGAAAAGCGGCCAAACCTCGACAATGATGCCCTTGGCCAAAAAGGGCGTATGCGTTTTTTCCTGAATATATTCAGGAAAAAACGCATACGCCCTTTTTGGCCAACCAAGCAACCTGGAAAGGCAAATCAGCGCTACAAAGAAGTCTCGCTTCCCATCGGTCAAAAGGGCCATGCTGAATAAAGTGTCAAAACCAGAAATGCAGGACAGGCCATGGAGAAACGGGAGCCTTGCTACGCTGATGGGCGGGATGTAAATTGCGAACAGCCACCCTGGAGAAGTGTACGGTGTGTCCTGAAACATCTAAAAAACTCTGCTTAGAGAGCATAGGGCACTTCCACTCATGGGCCTGTAAATTGGGAAAACTAAAAAACAGCAAGACACAGTCACCCCAAAGTTTAGGGCTGCTCTCTTGACAAGAACCTCCACTTCGTTACACCTTCAATATCCCAGGAAAGAGAAAAATGGATAAAGAAGTTGTGGTCCTTATGTACAATGGAATATCACTCAGCCATGAAATCAATGTCATAAGGCTAGTAGCAGCATGATGAGTGGATGTAGGTACGACGATTCTAAGTGAAATAAGTCACACAGAAAAAGACACTTGTCATAAGGTATGACTTATAGAGGGAATGTAAAAACCGCTACACTTGAACTGAATTACAAAACGGAACAGAGTCACACGTTTAGAAAACACACTATGGCTGCTTAACGGGAAAGGTGAGGGTGGGTGATGCATAAAACACGGGGTTCAAATTAGCTCAGATACCGTTCCATAAACCCAATATGTAATAGACAAGCCCTACTCCTTGCTCAGTGAACTGGACTCAACACCCCCTATTCAGCGCCCAAGAACATATCTGACTAGTAAGAATCTTAAAACCTATGTATTGATATCTCTCTGTAAGTGAGTCAAGTGGGTGTAAAGCGGCATAAACACAGCAGTGAAGAGCAGCTAAACCCCATTACAAAAATCAATTACTTTTAAAAACCCGTGAAACAAAGACAATGAAAGAGAGAGAAATTCTTACAAAATTATTTCAGGGGCTGTGATGCCACCTGGATTGACCATATCTAGACCCACAGCTGATTGAGACATAAGGGAGGACACTCTTGGGGCTGAGAGGTTTGGTGAGGTTGGGTGAGCAAACGCAGACCCTCTAAAGTAATACTGCGTGGTACCCATCCCATAGGTCCCAAATCTCCAGGTTCAAGGGCATCTTCCTACATCGAAAACATGCACGAGAAACCCAGAAGATGGTACACCGTGTGATCGGGAAAGGTTTCTAAAACGCACCTCATTTCTCATCTCCTTGTGCTCGGGTTCGCCATTCCAGCCGCTTTACTAACAATCTCCCTCCTTGGAGACTCAGCACCTTTAACCTCCTGTTCCGTACAGGTGGCAATTTGTCCTGAGGATGAACGGGAAGAGGGGGAACCAATGAGAGACTAGCTCTAGGTGTTGGGACAGGCACAGGTCACTGTATTTTCCCATCAGGAAGAAGAATTAACCACAGGCTCAGCCTGCCGCCCGGAACCAGAATAGGGCCTGAAGCAATCCTGCGCTTTTGCGGCCAGCTCCCAAGAAAGCGAGTTGGAAAATGGAGCTCAGGGGCACTGCAATTCACAAACCTGCAGAGTTATAAATGATAACTCTCGTCCACAAATATATTGAGGGAAGGCAACGAAGAGGATTTGAAAGCAAGGCAGAATTGCAGGAAACAGATTTCAGGAGGTAGATTCGAATCGCCTTGAAAGCACAGGAAAAGCGGCCAAACCTCGACAATGATGCCCTTGGCCAAAAAGGGCGTATGCGTTTTTTCCTGAATATATTCAGGAAAAAACGCATACGCCCTTTTTGGCCAACCAAGCAACCTGGAAAGGCAAATCAGCGCTACAAAGAAGTCTCGCTTCCCATCGGTCAAAAGGGCCATGCTGAATAAAGTGTCAAAACCAGAAATGCAGGACAGGCCATGGAGAAACGGGAGCCTTGCTACGCTGATGGGCGGGATGTAAATTGCGAACAGCCACCCTGGAGAAGTGTACGGTGTGTCCTGAAACATCTAAAAAACTCTGCTTAGAGAGCATAGGGCACTTCCACTCATGGGCCTGTAAATTGGGAAAACTAAAAAACAGCAAGACACAGGCACCCCAAAGTTTAGGGCTGCTCTCTTGACAAGAACCTCCACTTCGTTACACCTTCAATATCCCAGGAAAGAGAAAAATGGATAAAGAAGTTGTGGTCCTTATGTACAATGGAATATCACTCAGCCATGAAATCAACGTCATAAGGCTAGTAGCAGCATTATGAGTGGATGTAGGTACGACGATTCTAAGTGAAATAAGTCACACAGAAAAAGACACTTGTCATAAGGTATGACTTATAGAGGGAATGTAAAAACCGCTACACTTGAACTGAATTACAAAACGGAACAGAGTCACACGTTTAGAAAACACACTATGGCTGCTTAACGGGAAAGGTGAGGGTGGGTGATGCATAAAACACGGGGTTCAAATTAGCTCAGATACCGTTCCATAAACCCAATATGTAATAGACAAGCCCTACTCCTTGCTCAGTGAACTGGACTCAACACCCCCTATTCAGCGCCCAAGAACATATCTGACTAGTAAGAATCTTAAAACCTATGTATTGATATCTCTCTGTAAGTGAGTCAAGTGGGTGTAAAGCGGCATAAACACAGCAGTGAAGAGCAGCTAAACCCCATTACAAAAATCAATTACTTTTAAAAACCCGTGAAACAAAGACAATGAAAGAGAGAGAAATTCTTACAAAATTATTTCAGGGGCTGTGATGCCACCTGGATTGACCATATCTAGACCCACAGCTGATTGAGACATAAGGGTGGACACTCTTGGGGCTGAGAGGTTTGGTGAGGTTGGGTGAGCAAACGCAGACCCTCTAAAGTAATACTGCGTGGTACCCATCCCATGGGTCCCAAATCTCCAGGTTCAAGGGCATCTTCCTACATCGAAAACATGCACGAGAAACCCAGAAGATGGCACACCGTGTGATCGGGAAAGGTTTCTAAAACGCACGTCATTTCTCATCTCCTTGTGCTCGGGTTCGCCATTCCAGCCGCTTTACTAGCAATCTCCCTCCTTGGAGACTCAGCACCTTTAACCTCCTGTTCCGTTCAGGTTGCAATTTGTCCTGAGGAGGAACGGAAAGAGGGGGAACCAATGAGAGACTAGCTCTAGGTGTTGGGACAGGCACAGGTCACTGTATTTTCCCATCAGGAAGAAGAATTAACCACAGGCTCAGCCTGCCGCTCGGAACCAGAATAGGGCCTGAAGCAATCCTGCGCTTTTGCGGCCAGCTCCCAAGAAAGCGAGTTGGAAAATGAAGCTCAGGGGCACTGCAATTCACAAACCTGCAGAGTTATAAATGATAACTCTCGTCCACAAATATATTGAGGGAAGGCAACGAAGAGGATTTGAAAGCAAGGCAGAATTGCAGGAAACAGATTTCAGGAGGTAGATTCGAATCGCCTTGAAAGCACAGGAAAAGCGGCCAAACCTCGACAATGATGCCCTTGGCCAAAAAGGGCGTATGCGTTTTTTCCTGAATATATTCAGGAAAAAACGCATACGCCCTTTTTGGCCAACCAAGCAACCTGGAAAGGCAAATCAGCGCTACAAAGAAGTCTCGCTTCCCATCGGTCAAAAGGGCCATGCTGAATAAAGTGTCAAAACCAGAAATGCAGGACAGGCCATGGAGAAACGGGAGCCTTGCTACGCTGATGGGCGGGATGTAAATTGCGAACAGCCACCCTGGAGAAGTGTACGGTGTGTCCTGAAACATCTAAAAAACTCTGCTTAGAGAGCATAGGGCACTTCCACTCATGGGCCTGTAAATTGGGAAAACTAAAAAACAGCAAGACACAGTCACCCCAAAGTTTAGGGCTGCTCTCTTGACAAGAACCTCCACTTCGTTACACCTTCAATATCCCAGGAAAGAGAAAAATGGATAAAGAAGTTGTGGTCCTTATGTACAATGGAATATCACTCAGCCATGAAATCAATGTCATAAGGCTAGTAGCAGCATGATGAGTGGATGTAGGTACGACGATTCTAAGTGAAATAAGTCACACAGAAAAAGACACTTGTCATAAGGTATGACTTATAGAGGGAATGTAAAAACCGCTACACTTGAACTGAATTACAAAACGGAACAGAGTCACACGTTTAGAAAACACACTATGGCTGCTTAACGGGAAAGGTGAGGGTGGGTGATGCATAAAACACGGGGTTCAAATTAGCTCAGATACCGTTCCATAAACCCAATATGTAATAGACAAGCCCTACTCCTTGCTCAGTGAACTGGACTCAACACCCCCTATTCAGCGCCCAAGAACATATCTGACTAGTAAGAATCTTAAAACCTATGTATTGATATCTCTCTGTAAGTGAGTCAAGTGGGTGTAAAGCGGCATAAACACAGCAGTGAAGAGCAGCTAAACCCCATTACAAAAATCAATTACTTTTAAAAACCCGTGAAACAAAGACAATGAAAGAGAGAGAAATTCTTACAAAATTATTTCAGGGGCTGTGATGCCACCTGGATTGACCATATCTAGACCCACAGCTGATTGAGACATAAGGGAGGACACTCTTGGGGCTGAGAGGTTTGGTGAGGTTGGGTGAGCAAACGCAGACCCTCTAAAGTAATACTGCGTGGTACCCATCCCATAGGTCCCAAATCTCCAGGTTCAAGGGCATCTTCCTACATCGAAAACATGCACGAGAAACCCAGAAGATGGTACACCGTGTGATCGGGAAAGGTTTCTAAAACGCACCTCATTTCTCATCTCCTTGTGCTCGGGTTCGCCATTCCAGCCGCTTTACTAACAATCTCCCTCCTTGGAGACTCAGCACCTTTAACCTCCTGTTCCGTACAGGTGGCAATTTGTCCTGAGGATGAACGGGAAGAGGGGGAACCAATGAGAGACTAGCTCTAGGTGTTGGGACAGGCACAGGTCACTGTATTTTCCCATCAGGAAGAAGAATTAACCACAGGCTCAGCCTGCCGCCCGGAACCAGAATAGGGCCTGAAGCAATCCTGCGCTTTTGCGGCCAGCTCCCAAGAAAGCGAGTTGGAAAATGGAGCTCAGGGGCACTGCAATTCACAAACCTGCAGAGTTATAAATGATAACTCTCGTCCACAAATATATTGAGGGAAGGCAACGAAGAGGATTTGAAAGCAAGGCAGAATTGCAGGAAACAGATTTCAGGAGGTAGATTCGAATCGCCTTGAAAGCACAGGAAAAGCGGCCAAACCTCGACAATGATGCCCTTGGCCAAAAAGGGCGTATGCGTTTTTTCCTGAATATATTCAGGAAAAAACGCATACGCCCTTTTTGGCCAACCAAGCAACCTGGAAAGGCAAATCAGCGCTACAAAGAAGTCTCGCTTCCCATCGGTCAAAAGGGCCATGCTGAATAAAGTGTCAAAACCAGAAATGCAGGACAGGCCATGGAGAAACGGGAGCCTTGCTACGCTGATGGGCGGGATGTAAATTGCGAACAGCCACCCTGGAGAAGTGTACGGTGTGTCCTGAAACATCTAAAAAACTCTGCTTAGAGAGCATAGGGCACTTCCACTCATGGGCCTGTAAATTGGGAAAACTAAAAAACAGCAAGACACAGGCACCCCAAAGTTTAGGGCTGCTCTCTTGACAAGAACCTCCACTTCGTTACACCTTCAATATCCCAGGAAAGAGAAAAATGGATAAAGAAGTTGTGGTCCTTATGTACAATGGAATATCACTCAGCCATGAAATCAACGTCATAAGGCTAGTAGCAGCATGATGAGTGGATGTAGGTACGACGATTCTAAGTGAAATAAGTCACACAGAAAAAGACACTTGTCATAAGGTATGACTTATAGAGGGAATGTAAAAACCGCTACACTTGAACTGAATTACAAAACGGAACAGAGTCACACGTTTAGAAAACACACTATGGCTGCTTAACGGGAAAGGTGAGGGTGGGTGATGCATAAAACACGGGGTTCAAATTAGCTCAGATACCGTTCCATAAACCCAATATGTAATAGACAAGCCCTACTCCTTGCTCAGTGAACTGGACTCAACACCCCCTATTCAGCGCCCAAGAACATATCTGACTAGTAAGAATCTTAAAACCTATGTATTGATATCTCTCTGTAAGTGAGTCAAGTGGGTGTAAAGCGGCATAAACACAGCAGTGAAGAGCAGCTAAACCCCATTACAAAAATCAATTACTTTTAAAAACCCGTGAAACAAAGACAATGAAAGAGAGAGAAATTCTTACAAAATTATTTCAGGGGCTGTGATGCCACCTGGATTGACCATATCTAGACCCACAGCTGATTGAGACATAAGGGAGGACACTCTTGGGGCTGAGAGGTTTGGTGAGGTTGGGTGAGCAAACGCAGACCCTCTAAAGTAATACTGCGTGGTACCCATCCCATAGGTCCCAAATCTCCAGGTTCAAGGGCATCTTCCTACATCGAAAACATGCACGAGAAACCCAGAAGATGGTACACCGTGTGATCGGGAAAGGTTTCTAAAACGCACCTCATTTCTCATCCCCTTGTGCTCGGGTTCGCCATTCCAGCCGCTTTACTAACAATCTCCCTCCTTGGAGACTCAGCACCTTTAACCTCCTGTTCCGTACAGGTGGCAATTTGTCCTGAGGATGAACGGGAAGAGGGGGAACCAATGAGAGACTAGCTCTAGGTGTTGGGACAGGCACAGGTCACTGTATTTTCCCATCAGGAAGAAGAATTAACCACAGGCTCAGCCTGCCGCCCGGAACCAGAATAGGGCCTGAAGCAATCCTGCGCTTTTGCGGCCAGCTCCCAAGAAAGCGAGTTGGAAAATGGAGCTCAGGGGCACTGCAATTCACAAACCTGCAGAGTTATAAATTATAACTCTCGACCACAAATATATTGAGGGAAGGCAACGAAGAAAATTTGAAAGCAAGGCAGAATTGCAAGAAACCCATTTCAGGAGGTAGATTCGAATCGCCTTGAAAGCACAGGAAAAGCGGCAAAACCTCGACAATGATGCCCTTGGCCAAAAAGGGCGTATGCGTTTTTTCCTGAATATATTCAGGAAAAAACGCATACGCCCTTTTTGGCCAACCAAGCAACCTGGAAAGGCAAATCAGCGCTACAAAGAAGTCTCGCTTCCCATCGGTCAAAAGGGCCATGCTGAATAAAGTGTCAAAACCAGAAATGCAGGACAGGCCATGGAGAAACGGGAGCCTTGCTACACTGATGGGCGGGATGTAAATTGCGAACAGCCACCCTGGAGAAGTGTACGGTGTGTCCTGAAACATCTAAAAAACTCTGCTTAGAGAGCATAGGGCACTTCCACTCATGGGCCTGTAAATTGGGAAAACTAAAAAACAGCAAGACACAGGCACCCCAAAGTTTAGGGCTGCTCTCTTGACAAGAACCTCCACTTCGTTACACCTTCAATATCCCAGGAAAGAGAAAAATGGATAAAGAAGTTGTGGTCCTTATGTACAATGGAATATCACTCAGCCATGAAATCAACGTCATAAGGCTAGTAGCAGCATTATGAGTGGATGTAGGTACGACGATTCTAAGTTAAATAAGTCACACAGAAAAATACACTTGTCATAAGATATCACTTATAGAAGGAATGTAAAAACCGCTACACTTGAACTGAATTACAAAACGGAACAGAGTCACACGTTTAGAAAACACACTATGGCTGCTTAACAGGTAAGGTGAGGTGGGGTGATGCATAAAACACGGGGTTCAAATTAGCTCAGATACCGTTCCATAAACCCAATATGTAATACACAAGACCTACTCCTTGCTCAGTGAACTGGACTCAACACCCCCTATTCACCGCCCAAGAACATATCTGACTAGTAAGAATCTTAAAACCTATGTATTGATATCTCTCTGTAAGTGAGTCAAGTGGGTGTAAAGCGGCATAAACACAGCAGTGAAAAGCAGCTAAACCCCATTACAAAAATCAATTACTTTTAAAAACCCGTGAAACAAAGACAATGAAAGAGAGAGAAATTCTTACAAAATTATTTCAGGGGCTGTGATGCCACCTGGATTGACTATATCTAGACCCACAGCTGATTGAGACATAAGGGAGGACACTCTTGGGGCTGAGAGTTTTGGTGAGGTTGGGTGAGCAAACGCAGACACTCTAAAGTAATACTGCGTGGTACCCATTCCATGGGTCCCAAATCTCCAGGTTCAAGGGCATCTTCCTACATCGAAAACATGCACGAGAAACCCAGAAGATGGTACACCGTGTGATCGGGAAAGGTTTCTAAAACGCACCTCATTTCTCATCCCCTTGTGCTCGGGTTCGCCATTCCAGCCGCTTTACTAGCAATCTCCCTCCTTGGAGACTCAGCACCTTTAACCTCCTGTTCCGTACAGGTTGCAATTTGTCCTGAGGATGAACGGGAAGAGGGGGAAACAATGAGAGACTAGCTCTAGGTGTTGGGACAGGCACAGGTCACTCTATTTTCCCATCAGGAAGAAGAATTAACCACAGGCTCAGCCTGCCGCCCGGAACCAGAATAGGGCCTGAAGCAATCCTGCGCTTTTGCGGCCAGCTCCCAAGAAAGCGAGTTGGAAAATGGAGCTCAGGGGCACTGCAATTCACAAACCTGCAGAGTTATAAATGATAACTCTCGTCCACAAATATATTGAGGGAAGGTAACGAAGAGGATCTGAAAGCAAGGCAGAATTGCAGGAAACAGATTTCAGGAGGTAGATTCGAATCGCCTTGAAAGCACAGGAAAAGCGGCCAAACCTCGACAATGATGCCCTTGGCCAAAAAGGGCGTATGCGTTTTTTCCTGAATATATTCAGGAAAAAACGCATACGCCCTTTTTGGCCAACCAAGCAACCTGGAAAGGCAAATCAGCGCTACAAAGAAGTCTCGCTTCCCATCGGTCAAAAGGGCCATGCTGAATAAAGTGTCAAAACCAGAAATGCAGGACAGGCCATGGAGAAACGGGAGCCTTGCTACGCTGATGGGCGGGATGTAAATTGCGAACAGCCACCCTGGAGAAGTGTACGGTGTGTCCTGAAACATCTAAAAAACTCTGCTTAGAGAGCATAGGGCACTTCCACTCATGGGCCTGTAAATTGGGAAAACTAAAAAACAGCAAGACACAGGCGCCCCAAAGTTTAGGGCTGCTCTCTTGACAAGAACCTCCACTTCGTTACACCTTCAATATCCCAGGAAAGAGAAAAATGGATAAAGAAGTTGTGGTCCTTATGTACAATGGAATATCACTCAGCCATGAAATCAACGTCATAAGGCTTGTAGCAGCATTATGAGTGGATGTAGGTACGACGATTCTAAGTGAAATAAGTCACACAGAAAAAGACACTTGTCATAAGGTATGACTTATAGAGGGAATGTAAAAACCGCTACACTTGAACTGAATTACAAAACGGAACAGAGTCACACGTTTAGAAAACACACTATGGCTGCTTAACGGGAAAGGTGAGGGTGGGTGATGCATAAAACACGGGGTTCAAATTAGCTCAGATACCGTTCCATAAACCCAATATGTAATAGACAAGCCCTACTCCTTGCTCAGTGAACTGGACTCAACACCCCCTATTCAGCGCCCAAGAACATATCTGACTAGTAAGAATCTTAAAACCTATGTATTGATATCTCTCTGTAAGTGAGTCAAGTGGGTGTAAAGCGGCATAAACACAGCAGTGAAGAGCAGCTAAACCCCATTACAAAAATCAATTACTTTTAAAAACCCGTGAAACAAAGACAATGAAAGAGAGAGAAATTCTTACAAAATTATTTCAGGGGCTGTGATGCCACCTGGATTGACCATATCTAGACCCACAGCTGATTGAGACATAAGGGAGGACACTCTTGGGGCTGAGAGGTTTGGTGAGGTTGGGTGAGCAAACGCAGACCCTCTAAAGTAATACTGCGTGGTACCCATCCCATAGGTCCCAAATCTCCAGGTTCAAGGGCATCTTCCTACATCGAAAACATGCACGAGAAACCCAGAAGATGGTACACCGTGTGATCGGGAAAGGTTTCTAAAACGCACCTCATTTCTCATCCCCTTGTGCTCGGGTTCGCCATTCCAGCCGCTTTACTAACAATCTCCCTCCTTGGAGACTCAGCACCTTTAACCTCCTGTTCCGTACAGGTGGCAATTTGTCCTGAGGATGAACGGGAAGAGGGGGAACCAATGAGAGACTAGCTCTAGGTGTTGGGACAGGCACAGGTCACTCTATTTTCCCATCAGGAAGAAGAATTAACCACAGTCTCAGCCTGCCCCCCGGAACCAGAATAGGGCCTGAAGCAATCTTGCGCTTTTGCGGCCAGCTCCCAAGAAAGCGAGTTGGAAAATGGAGCTCAGGGGCACTGCAATTCACAAACCTGCAGAGTTATAAATTATAACTCTCGACCACAAATATATTGAGGGAAGGCAACGAAGAAAATTTGAAAGCAAGGCAGAATTGCAAGAAACCCATTTCAGGAGGTAGATTCGAATCGCCTTGAAAGCACAGGAAAAGCGGCAAAACCTCGACAATGATGCCCTTGGCCAAAAAGGGCGTATGCGTTTTTTCCTGAATATATTCAGGAAAAAACGCATACGCCCTTTTTGGCCAACCAAGCAACCTGGAAAGGCAAATCAGCGCTACAAAGAAGTCTCGCTTCCCATCGGTCAAAAGGGCCATGCTGAATAAAGTGTCAAAACCAGAAATGCAGGACAGGCCATGGAGAAACGGGAGCCTTGCTACACTGATGGGCGGGATGTAAATTGCGAACAGCCACCCTGGAGAAGTGTACGGTGTGTCCTGAAGCATCTAAAAAACTCTGCTTAGAGAGCATAGGGCACTTCCACTCATGGGCCTGTAAATTGGGAAAACTAAAAAACAGCAAGACACAGGCACCCCAAAGTTTAGGGCTGCTCTCTTGACAAGAACCTCCACTTCGTTACACCTTCAATATCCCAGGAAAGAGAAAAATGGATAAAGAAGTTGTGGTCCTTATGTACAATGGAATATCACTCAGCCATGAAATCAACGTCATAAGGCTAGTAGCAGCATTATGAGTGGATGTAGGTACGACGATTCTAAGTTAAATAAGTCACACAGAAAAATACACTTGTCATAAGATATCACTTATAGAGGGAATGTAAAAACCGCTACACTTGAACTGAATTACAAAACGGAACAGAGTCACACGTTTAGAAAACACACTATGGCTGCTTAACAGGTAAGGTGAGGTGGGGTGATGCATAAAACACGGGGTTCAAATTAGCTCAGATACCGTTCCATAAACCCAATATGTAATACACAAGACCTACTCCTTGCTCAGTGAACTGGACTCAACACCCCCTATTCACCGCCCAAGAACATATCTGACTAGTAAGAATCTTAAAACCTATGTATTGATATCTCTCTGTAAGTGAGTCAAGTGGGTGTAAAGCGGCATAAACACAGCAGTGAAAAGCAGCTAAACCCCATTACAAAAATCAATTACTTTTAAAAACCCGTGAAACAAAGACAATGAAAGAGAGAGAAATTCTTACAAAATTATTTCAGGGGCTGTGATGCCACCTGGATTGACTATATCTAGACCCACAGCTGATTGAGACATAAGGGAGGACACTCTTGGGGCTGAGAGGTTTGGTGAGGTTGGGTGAGCAAACGCAGACCCTCTAAAGTAATACTGCGTGGTACCCATTCCATGGGTCCCAAATCTCCAGGTTCAAGGGCATCTTCCTACATCGAAAACATGCACGAGAAACCCAGAAGATGGTACACCGTGTGATCGGGAAAGGTTTCTAAAACGCACCTCATTTCTCATCCCCTTGTGCTCGGGTTCGCCATTCCAGCCGCTTTACTAGCAATCTCCCTCCTTGGAGACTCAGCACCTTTAACCTCCTGTTCCGTACAGGTTGCAATTTGTCCTGAGGATGAACGGGAAGAGGGGGAAACAATGAGAGACTAGCTCTAGGTGTTGGGACAGGCACAGGTCACTCTATTTTCCCATCAGGAAGAAGAATTAACCACAGGCTCAGCCTGCCGCCCGGAACCAGAATAGGGCCTGAAGCAATCCTGCGCTTTTGCGGCCAGCTCCCAAGAAAGCGAGTTGGAAAATGGAGCTCAGGGGCACTGCAATTCACAAACCTGCAGAGTTATAAATGATAACTCTCGTCCACAAATATATTGAGGGAAGGTAACGAAGAGGATCTGAAAGCAAGGCAGAATTGCAGGAAACAGATTTCAGGAGGTAGATTCGAATCGCCTTGAAAGCACAGGAAAAGCGGCCAAACCTCGACAATGATGCCCTTGGCCAAAAAGGGCGTATGCGTTTTTTCCTGAATATATTCAGGAAAAAACGCATACGCCCTTTTTGGCCAACCAAGCAACCTGGAAAGGCAAATCAGCGCTACAAAGAAGTCTCGCTTCCCATCGGTCAAAAGGGCCATGCTGAATAAAGTGTCAAAACCAGAAATGCAGGACAGGCCATGGAGAAACGGGAGCCTTGCTACGCTGATGGGCGGGATGTAAATTGCGAACAGCCACCCTGGAGAAGTGTACGGTGTGTCCTGAAACATCTAAAAAACTCTGCTTAGAGAGCATAGGGCACTTCCACTCATGGGCCTGTAAATTGGGAAAACTAAAAAACAGCAAGACACAGGCGCCCCAAAGTTTAGGGCTGCTCTCTTGACAAGAACCTCCACTTCGTTACACCTTCAATATCCCAGGAAAGAGAAAAATGGATAAAGAAGTTGTGGTCCTTATGTACAATGGAATATCACTCAGCCATGAAATCAACGTCATAAGGCTTGTAGCAGCATTATGAGTGGATGTAGGTACGACGATTCTAAGTGAAATAAGTCACACAGAAAAAGACACTTGTCATAAGGTATGACTTATAGAGGGAATGTAAAAACCGCTACACTTGAACTGAATTACAAAACGGAACAGAGTCACACGTTTAGAAAACACACTATGGCTGCTTAACGGGAAAGGTGAGGGTGGGTGATGCATAAAACACGGGGTTCAAATTAGCTCAGATACCGTTCCATAAACCCAATATGTAATAGACAAGCCCTACTCCTTGCTCAGTGAACTGGACTCAACACCCCCTATTCAGCGCCCAAGAACATATCTGACTAGTAAGAATCTTAAAACCTATGTATTGATATCTCTCTGTAAGTGAGTCAAGTGGGTGTAAAGCGGCATAAACACAGCAGTGAAGAGCAGCTAAACCCCATTACAAAAATCAATTACTTTTAAAAACCCGTGAAACAAAGACAATGAAAGAGAGAGAAATTCTTACAAAATTATTTCAGGGGCTGTGATGCCACCTGGATTGACCATATCTAGACCCACAGCTGATTGAGACATAAGGGAGGACACTCTTGGGGCTGAGAGGTTTGGTGAGGTTGGGTGAGCAAACGCAGACCCTCTAAAGTAATACTGCGTGGTACCCATCCCATAGGTCCCAAATCTCCAGGTTCAAGGGCATCTTCCTACATCGAAAACATGCACGAGAAACCCAGAAGATGGTACACCGTGTGATCGGGAAAGGTTTCTAAAACGCACCTCATTTCTCATCCCCTTGTGCTCGGGTTCGCCATTCCAGCCGCTTTACTAACAATCTCCCTCCTTGGAGACTCAGCACCTTTAACCTCCTGTTCCGTACAGGTGGCAATTTGTCCTGAGGATGAACGGGAAGAGGGGGAACCAATGAGAGACTAGCTCTAGGTGTTGGGACAGGCACAGGTCACTCTATTTTCCCATCAGGAAGAAGAATTAACCACAGTCTCAGCCTGCCCCCCGGAACCAGAATAGGGCCTGAAGCAATCTTGCGCTTTTGCGGCCAGCTCCCAAGAAAGCGAGTTGGAAAATGGAGCTCAGGGGCACTGCAATTCACAAACCTGCAGAGTTATAAATTATAACTCTCGACCACAAATATATTGAGGGAAGGCAACGAAGAAAATTTGAAAGCAAGGCAGAATTGCAAGAAACCCATTTCAGGAGGTAGATTCGAATCGCCTTGAAAGCACAGGAAAAGCGGCAAAACCTCGACAATGATGCCCTTGGCCAAAAAGGGCGTATGCGTTTTTTCCTGAATATATTCAGGAAAAAACGCATACGCCCTTTTTGGCCAACCAAGCAACCTGGAAAGGCAAATCAGCGCTACAAAGAAGTCTCGCTTCCCATCGGTCAAAAGGGCCATGCTGAATAAAGTGTCAAAACCAGAAATGCAGGACAGGCCATGGAGAAACGGGAGCCTTGCTACACTGATGGGCGGGATGTAAATTGCGAACAGCCACCCTGGAGAAGTGTACGGTGTGTCCTGAAACATCTAAAAAACTCTGCTTAGAGAGCATAGGGCACTTCCACTCATGGGCCTGTAAATTGGGAAAACTAAAAAACAGCAAGACACAGGCACCCCAAAGTTTAGGGCTGCTCTCTTGACAAGAACCTCCACTTCGTTACACCTTCAATATCCCAGGAAAGAGAACAATGGATAAAGAAGTTGTGGTCCTTATGTACAATGGAATATCACTCAGCCATGAAATCAACGTCATAAGGCTAGTAGCAGCATTATGAGTGGATGTAGGTACGACGATTCTAAGTTAAATAAGTCACACAGAAAAATACACTTGTCATAAGATATCACTTATAGAGGGAATGTAAAAACCGCTACACTTGAACTGAATTACAAAACGGAACAGAGTCACACGTTTAGAAAACACACTATGGCTGCTTAACAGGTAAGGTGAGGTGGGGTGATGCATAAAACACGGGGTTCAAATTAGCTCAGATACCGTTCCATAAACCCAATATGTAATACACAAGACCTACTCCTTGCTCAGTGAACTGGACTCAACACCCCCTATTCACCGCCCAAGAACATATCTGACTAGTAAGAATCTTAAAACCTATGTATTGATATCTCTCTGTAAGTGAGTCAAGTGGGTGTAAAGCGGCATAAACACAGCAGTGAAAAGCAGCTAAACCCCATTACAAAAATCAATTACTTTTAAAAACCCGTGAAACAAAGACAATGAAAGAGAGAGAAATTCTTACAAAATTATTTCAGGGGCTGTGATGCCACCTGGATTGACTATATCTAGACCCACAGCTGATTGAGACATAAGGGAGGACACTCTTGGGGCTGAGAGGTTTGGTGAGGTTGGGTGAGCAAACGCAGACCCTCTAAAGTAATACTGCGTGGTACCCATTCCATGGGTCCCAAATCTCCAGGTTCAAGGGCATCTTCCTACATCGAAAACATGCACGAGAAACCCAGAAGATGGTACACCGTGTGATCGGGAAAGGTTTCTAAAACGCACCTCATTTCTCATCCCCTTGTGCTCGGGTTCGCCATTCCAGCCGCTTTACTAGCAATCTCCCTCCTTGGAGACTCAGCACCTTTAACCTCCTGTTCCGTACAGGTTGCAATTTGTCCTGAGGATGAACGGGAAGAGGGGGAAACAATGAGAGACTAGCTCTAGGTGTTGGGACAGGCACAGGTCACTCTATTTTCCCATCAGGAAGAAGAATTAACCACAGGCTCAGCCTGCCGCCCGGAACCAGAATAGGGCCTGAAGCAATCCTGCGCTTTTGCGGCCAGCTCCCAAGAAAGCGAGTTGGAAAATGGAGCTCAGGGGCACTGCAATTCACAAACCTGCAGAGTTATAAATGATAACTCTCGTCCACAAATATATTGAGGGAAGGTAACGAAGAGGATCTGAAAGCAAGGCAGAATTGCAGGAAACAGATTTCAGGAGGTAGATTCGAATCGCCTTGAAAGCACAGGAAAAGCGGCCAAACCTCGACAATGATGCCCTTGGCCAAAAAGGGCGTATGCGTTTTTTCCTGAATATATTCAGGAAAAAACGCATACGCCCTTTTTGGCCAACCAAGCAACCTGGAAAGGCAAATCAGCGCTACAAAGAAGTCTCGCTTCCCATCGGTCAAAAGGGCCATGCTGAATAAAGTGTCAAAACCAGAAATGCAGGACAGGCCATGGAGAAACGGGAGCCTTGCTACGCTGATGGGCGGGATGTAAATTGCGAACAGCCACCCTGGAGAAGTGTACGGTGTGTCCTGAAACATCTAAAAAACTCTGCTTAGAGAGCATAGGGCACTTCCACTCATGGGCCTGTAAATTGGGAAAACTAAAAAACAGCAAGACACAGGCGCCCCAAAGTTTAGGGCTGCTCTCTTGACAAGAACCTCCACTTCGTTACACCTTCAATATCCCAGGAAAGAGAAAAATGGATAAAGAAGTTGTGGTCCTTATGTACAATGGAATATCACTCAGCCATGAAATCAACGTCATAAGGCTTGTAGCAGCATTATGAGTGGATGTAGGTACGACGATTCTAAGTGAAATAAGTCACACAGAAAAAGACACTTGTCATAAGGTATGACTTATAGAGGGAATGTAAAAACCGCTACACTTGAACTGAATTACAAAACGGAACAGAGTCACACGTTTAGAAAACACACTATGGCTGCTTAACGGGAAAGGTGAGGGTGGGTGATGCATAAAACACGGGGTTCAAATTAGCTCAGATACCGTTCCATAAACCCAATATGTAATAGACAAGCCCTACTCCTTGCTCAGTGAACTGGACTCAACACCCCCTATTCAGCGCCCAAGAACATATCTGACTAGTAAGAATCTTAAAACCTATGTATTGATATCTCTCTGTAAGTGAGTCAAGTGGGTGTAAAGCGGCATAAACACAGCAGTGAAGAGCAGCTAAACCCCATTACAAAAATCAATTACTTTTAAAAACCCGTGAAACAAAGACAATGAAAGAGAGAGAAATTCTTACAAAATTATTTCAGGGGCTGTGATGCCACCTGGATTGACCATATCTAGACCCACAGCTGATTGAGACATAAGGGAGGACACTCTTGGGGCTGAGAGGTTTGGTGAGGTTGGGTGAGCAAACGCAGACCCTCTAAAGTAATACTGCGTGGTACCCATCCCATAGGTCCCAAATCTCCAGGTTCAAGGGCATCTTCCTACATCGAAAACATGCACGAGAAACCCAGAAGATGGTACACCGTGTGATCGGGAAAGGTTTCTAAAACGCACCTCATTTCTCATCCCCTTGTGCTCGGGTTCGCCATTCCAGCCGCTTTACTAACAATCTCCCTCCTTGGAGACTCAGCACCTTTAACCTCCTGTTCCGTACAGGTGGCAATTTGTCCTGAGGATGAACGGGAAGAGGGGGAACCAATGAGAGACTAGCTCTAGGTGTTGGGACAGGCACAGGTCACTCTATTTTCCCATCAGGAAGAAGAATTAACCACAGTCTCAGCCTGCCCCCCGGAACCAGAATAGGGCCTGAAGCAATCTTGCGCTTTTGCGGCCAGCTCCCAAGAAAGCGAGTTGGAAAATGGAGCTCAGGGGCACTGCAATTCACAAACCTGCAGAGTTATAAATTATAACTCTCGACCACAAATATATTGAGGGAAGGCAACGAAGAAAATTTGAAAGCAAGGCAGAATTGCAAGAAACCCATTTCAGGAGGTAGATTCGAATCGCCTTGAAAGCACAGGAAAAGCGGCAAAACCTCGACAATGATGCCCTTGGCCAAAAAGGGCGTATGCGTTTTTTCCTGAATATATTCAGGAAAAAACGCATACGCCCTTTTTGGCCAACCAAGCAACCTGGAAAGGCAAATCAGCGCTACAAAGAAGTCTCGCTTCCCATCGGTCAAAAGGGCCATGCTGAATAAAGTGTCAAAACCAGAAATGCAGGACAGGCCATGGAGAAACGGGAGCCTTGCTACACTGATGGGCGGGATGTAAATTGCGAACAGCCACCCTGGAGAAGTGTACGGTGTGTCCTGAAGCATCTAAAAAACTCTGCTTAGAGAGCATAGGGCACTTCCACTCATGGGCCTGTAAATTGGGAAAACTAAAAAACAGCAAGACACAGGCACCCCAAAGTTTAGGGCTGCTCTCTTGACAAGAACCTCCACTTCGTTACACCTTCAATATCCCAGGAAAGAGAAAAATGGATAAAGAAGTTGTGGTCCTTATGTACAATGGAATATCACTCAGCCATGAAATCAACGTCATAAGGCTAGTAGCAGCATTATGAGTGGATGTAGGTACGACGATTCTAAGTTAAATAAGTCACACAGAAAAATACACTTGTCATAAGATATCACTTATAGAGGGAATGTAAAAACCGCTACACTTGAACTGAATTACAAAACGGAACAGAGTCACACGTTTAGAAAACACACTATGGCTGCTTAACAGGTAAGGTGAGGTGGGGTGATGCATAAAACACGGGGTTCAAATTAGCTCAGATACCGTTCCATAAACCCAATATGTAATACACAAGACCTACTCCTTGCTCAGTGAACTGGACTCAACACCCCCTATTCACCGCCCAAGAACATATCTGACTAGTAAGAATCTTAAAACCTATGTATTGATATCTCTCTGTAAGTGAGTCAAGTGGGTGTAAAGCGGCATAAACACAGCAGTGAAAAGCAGCTAAACCCCATTACAAAAATCAATTACTTTTAAAAACCCGTGAAACAAAGACAATGAAAGAGAGAGAAATTCTTACAAAATTATTTCAGGGGCTGTGATGCCACCTGGATTGACTATATCTAGACCCACAGCTGATTGAGACATAAGGGAGGACACTCTTGGGGCTGAGAGGTTTGGTGAGGTTGGGTGAGCAAACGCAGACCCTCTAAAGTAATACTGCGTGGTACCCATTCCATGGGTCCCAAATCTCCAGGTTCAAGGGCATCTTCCTACATCGAAAACATGCACGAGAAACCCAGAAGATGGTACACCGTGTGATCGGGAAAGGTTTCTAAAACGCACCTCATTTCTCATCCCCTTGTGCTCGGGTTCGCCATTCCAGCCGCTTTACTAGCAATCTCCCTCCTTGGAGACTCAGCACCTTTAACCTCCTGTTCCGTACAGGTTGCAATTTGTCCTGAGGATGAACGGGAAGAGGGGGAAACAATGAGAGACTAGCTCTAGGTGTTGGGACAGGCACAGGTCACTCTATTTTCCCATCAGGAAGAAGAATTAACCACAGGCTCAGCCTGCCGCCCGGAACCAGAATAGGGCCTGAAGCAATCCTGCGCTTTTGCGGCCAGCTCCCAAGAAAGCGAGTTGGAAAATGGAGCTCAGGGGCACTGCAATTCACAAACCTGCAGAGTTATAAATGATAACTCTCGTCCACAAATATATTGAGGGAAGGTAACGAAGAGGATCTGAAAGCAAGGCAGAATTGCAGGAAACAGATTTCAGGAGGTAGATTCGAATCGCCTTGAAAGCACAGGAAAAGCGGCCAAACCTCGACAATGATGCCCTTGGCCAAAAAGGGCGTATGCGTTTTTTCCTGAATATATTCAGGAAAAAACGCATACGCCCTTTTTGGCCAACCAAGCAACCTGGAAAGGCAAATCAGCGCTACAAAGAAGTCTCGCTTCCCATCGGTCAAAAGGGCCATGCTGAATAAAGTGTCAAAACCAGAAATGCAGGACAGGCCATGGAGAAACGGGAGCCTTGCTACGCTGATGGGCGGGATGTAAATTGCGAACAGCCACCCTGGAGAAGTGTACGGTGTGTCCTGAAACATCTAAAAAACTCTGCTTAGAGAGCATAGGGCACTTCCACTCATGGGCCTGTAAATTGGGAAAACTAAAAAACAGCAAGACACAGGCGCCCCAAAGTTTAGGGCTGCTCTCTTGACAAGAACCTCCACTTCGTTACACCTTCAATATCCCAGGAAAGAGAAAAATGGATAAAGAAGTTGTGGTCCTTATGTACAATGGAATATCACTCAGCCATGAAATCAACGTCATAAGGCTTGTAGCAGCATTATGAGTGGATGTAGGTACGACGATTCTAAGTGAAATAAGTCACACAGAAAAAGACACTTGTCATAAGGTATGACTTATAGAGGGAATGTAAAAACCGCTACACTTGAACTGAATTACAAAACGGAACAGAGTCACACGTTTAGAAAACACACTATGGCTGCTTAACGGGAAAGGTGAGGGTGGGTGATGCATAAAACACGGGGTTCAAATTAGCTCAGATACCGTTCCATAAACCCAATATGTAATAGACAAGCCCTACTCCTTGCTCAGTGAACTGGACTCAACACCCCCTATTCAGCGCCCAAGAACATATCTGACTAGTAAGAATCTTAAAACCTATGTATTGATATCTCTCTGTAAGTGAGTCAAGTGGGTGTAAAGCGGCATAAACACAGCAGTGAAGAGCAGCTAAACCCCATTACAAAAATCAATTACTTTTAAAAACCCGTGAAACAAAGACAATGAAAGAGAGAGAAATTCTTACAAAATTATTTCAGGGGCTGTGATGCCACCTGGATTGACCATATCTAGACCCACAGCTGATTGAGACATAAGGGAGGACACTCTTGGGGCTGAGAGGTTTGGTGAGGTTGGGTGAGCAAACGCAGACCCTCTAAAGTAATACTGCGTGGTACCCATCCCATAGGTCCCAAATCTCCAGGTTCAAGGGCATCTTCCTACATCGAAAACATGCACGAGAAACCCAGAAGATGGTACACCGTGTGATCGGGAAAGGTTTCTAAAACGCACCTCATTTCTCATCCCCTTGTGCTCGGGTTCGCCATTCCAGCCGCTTTACTAACAATCTCCCTCCTTGGAGACTCAGCACCTTTAACCTCCTGTTCCGTACAGGTGGCAATTTGTCCTGAGGATGAACGGGAAGAGGGGGAACCAATGAGAGACTAGCTCTAGGTGTTGGGACAGGCACAGGTCACTCTATTTTCCCATCAGGAAGAAGAATTAACCACAGTCTCAGCCTGCCCCCCGGAACCAGAATAGGGCCTGAAGCAATCTTGCGCTTTTGCGGCCAGCTCCCAAGAAAGCGAGTTGGAAAATGGAGCTCAGGGGCACTGCAATTCACAAACCTGCAGAGTTATAAATTATAACTCTCGACCACAAATATATTGAGGGAAGGCAACGAAGAAAATTTGAAAGCAAGGCAGAATTGCAAGAAACCCATTTCAGGAGGTAGATTCGAATCGCCTTGAAAGCACAGGAAAAGCGGCAAAACCTCGACAATGATGCCCTTGGCCAAAAAGGGCGTATGCGTTTTTTCCTGAATATATTCAGGAAAAAACGCATACGCCCTTTTTGGCCAACCAAGCAACCTGGAAAGGCAAATCAGCGCTACAAAGAAGTCTCGCTTCCCATCGGTCAAAAGGGCCATGCTGAATAAAGTGTCAAAACCAGAAATGCAGGACAGGCCATGGAGAAACGGGAGCCTTGCTACACTGATGGGCGGGATGTAAATTGCGAACAGCCACCCTGGAGAAGTGTACGGTGTGTCCTGAAACATCTAAAAAACTCTGCTTAGAGAGCATAGGGCACTTCCACTCATGGGCCTGTAAATTGGGAAAACTAAAAAACAGCAAGACACAGGCACCCCAAAGTTTAGGGCTGCTCTCTTGACAAGAACCTCCACTTCGTTACACCTTCAATATCCCAGGAAAGAGAAAAATGGATAAAGAAGTTGTGGTCCTTATGTACAATGGAATATCACTCAGCCATGAAATCAACGTCATAAGGCTAGTAGCAGCATTATGAGTGGATGTAGGTACGACGATTCTAAGTTAAATAAGTCACACAGAAAAATACACTTGTCATAAGATATCACTTATAGAGGGAATGTAAAAACCGCTACACTTGAACTGAATTACAAAACGGAACAGAGTCACACGTTTAGAAAACACACTATGGCTGCTTAACAGGTAAGGTGAGGTGGGGTGATGCATAAAACACGGGGTTCAAATTAGCTCAGATACCGTTCCATAAACCCAATATGTAATACACAAGACCTACTCCTTGCTCAGTGAACTGGACTCAACACCCCCTATTCACCGCCCAAGAACATATCTGACTAGTAAGAATCTTAAAACCTATGTATTGATATCTCTCTGTAAGTGAGTCAAGTGGGTGTAAAGCGGCATAAACACAGCAGTGAAAAGCAGCTAAACCCCATTACAAAAATCAATTACTTTTAAAAACCCGTGAAACAAAGACAATGAAAGAGAGAGAAATTCTTACAAAATTATTTCAGGGGCTGTGATGCCACCTGGATTGACTATATCTAGACCCACAGCTGATTGAGACATAAGGGAGGACACTCTTGGGGCTGAGAGGTTTGGTGAGGTTGGGTGAGCAAACGCAGACCCTCTAAAGTAATACTGCGTGGTACCCATTCCATGGGTCCCAAATCTCCAGGTTCAAGGGCATCTTCCTACATCGAAAACATGCACGAGAAACCCAGAAGATGGTACACCGTGTGATCGGGAAAGGTTTCTAAAACGCACCTCATTTCTCATCCCCTTGTGCTCGGGTTCGCCATTCCAGCCGCTTTACTAGCAATCTCCCTCCTTGGAGACTCAGCACCTTTAACCTCCTGTTCCGTACAGGTTGCAATTTGTCCTGAGGATGAACGGGAAGAGGGGGAAACAATGAGAGACTAGCTCTAGGTGTTGGGACAGGCACAGGTCACTCTATTTTCCCATCAGGAAGAAGAATTAACCACAGGCTCAGCCTGCCGCCCGGAACCAGAATAGGGCCTGAAGCAATCCTGCGCTTTTGCGGCCAGCTCCCAAGAAAGCGAGTTGGAAAATGGAGCTCAGGGGCACTGCAATTCACAAACCTGCAGAGTTATAAATGATAACTCTCGTCCACAAATATATTGAGGGAAGGTAACGAAGAGGATCTGAAAGCAAGGCAGAATTGCAGGAAACAGATTTCAGGAGGTAGATTCGAATCGCCTTGAAAGCACAGGAAAAGCGGCCAAACCTCGACAATGATGCCCTTGGCCAAAAAGGGCGTATGCGTTTTTTCCTGAATATATTCAGGAAAAAACGCATACGCCCTTTTTGGCCAACCAAGCAACCTGGAAAGGCAAATCAGCGCTACAAAGAAGTCTCGCTTCCCATCGGTCAAAAGGGCCATGCTGAATAAAGTGTCAAAACCAGAAATGCAGGACAGGCCATGGAGAAACGGGAGCCTTGCTACGCTGATGGGCGGGATGTAAATTGCGAACAGCCACCCTGGAGAAGTGTACGGTGTGTCCTGAAACATCTAAAAAACTCTGCTTAGAGAGCATAGGGCACTTCCACTCATGGGCCTGTAAATTGGGAAAACTAAAAAACAGCAAGACACAGGCGCCCCAAAGTTTAGGGCTGCTCTCTTGACAAGAACCTCCACTTCGTTACACCTTCAATATCCCAGGAAAGAGAAAAATGGATAAAGAAGTTGTGGTCCTTATGTACAATGGAATATCACTCAGCCATGAAATCAACGTCATAAGGCTTGTAGCAGCATTATGAGTGGATGTAGGTACGACGATTCTAAGTGAAATAAGTCACACAGAAAAAGACACTTGTCATAAGGTATGACTTATAGAGGGAATGTAAAAACCGCTACACTTGAACTGAATTACAAAACGGAACAGAGTCACACGTTTAGAAAACACACTATGGCTGCTTAACGGGAAAGGTGAGGGTGGGTGATGCATAAAACACGGGGTTCAAATTAGCTCAGATACCGTTCCATAAACCCAATATGTAATAGACAAGCCCTACTCCTTGCTCAGTGAACTGGACTCAACACCCCCTATTCAGCGCCCAAGAACATATCTGACTAGTAAGAATCTTAAAACCTATGTATTGATATCTCTCTGTAAGTGAGTCAAGTGGGTGTAAAGCGGCATAAACACAGCAGTGAAGAGCAGCTAAACCCCATTACAAAAATCAATTACTTTTAAAAACCCATGAAACAAAGACAATGAAAGAGAGAGAAATTCTTACAAAATTATTTCAGGGGCTGTGATGCCACCTGGATTGACCATATCTAGACCCACAGCTGATTGAGACATAAGGGAGGACACTCTTGGGGCTGAGAGGTTTGGTGAGGTTGGGTGAGCAAACGCAGACCCTCTAAAGTAATACTGCGTGGTACCCATCCCATAGGTCCCAAATCTCCAGGTTCAAGGGCATCTTCCTACATCGAAAACATGCACGAGAAACCCAGAAGATGGTACACCGTGTGATCGGGAAAGGTTTCTAAAACGCACCTCATTTCTCATCCCCTTGTGCTCGGGTTCGCCATTCCAGCCGCTTTACTAACAATCTCCCTCCTTGGAGACTCAGCACCTTTAACCTCCTGTTCCGTACAGGTGGCAATTTGTCCTGAGGATGAACGGGAAGAGGGGGAACCAATGAGAGACTAGCTCTAGGTGTTGGGACAGGCACAGGTCACTCTATTTTCCCATCAGGAAGAAGAATTAACCACAGTCTCAGCCTGCCCCCCGGAACCAGAATAGGGCCTGAAGCAATCCTGCGCTTTTGCGGCCAGCTCCCAAGAAAGCGAGTTGGAAAATGGAGCTCAGGGGCACTGCAATTCACAAACCTGCAGAGTTATAAATTATAACTCTCGACCACAAATATATTGAGGGAAGGCAACGAAGAAAATTTGAAAGCAAGGCAGAATTGCAAGAAACCCATTTCAGGAGGTAGATTCGAATCGCCTTGAAAGCACAGGAAAAGCGGCAAAACCTCGACAATGATGCCCTTGGCCAAAAAGGGCGTATGCGTTTTTTCCTGAATATATTCAGGAAAAAACGCATACGCCCTTTTTGGCCAACCAAGCAACCTGGAAAGGCAAATCAGCGCTACAAAGAAGTCTCGCTTCCCATCGGTCAAAAGGGCCATGCTGAATAAAGTGTCAAAACCAGAAATGCAGGACAGGCCATGGAGAAACGGGAGCCTTGCTACACTGATGGGCGGGATGTAAATTGCGAACAGCCACCCTGGAGAAGTGTACGGTGTGTCCTGAAACATCTAAAAAACTCTGCTTAGAGAGCATAGGGCACTTCCACTCATGGGCCTGTAAATTGGGAAAACTAAAAAACAGCAAGACACAGGCACCCCAAAGTTTAGGGCTGCTCTCTTGACAAGAACCTCCACTTCGTTACACCTTCAATATCCCAGGAAAGAGAAAAATGGATAAAGAAGTTGTGGTCCTTATGTACAATGGAATATCACTCAGCCATGAAATCAACGTCATAAGGCTAGTAGCAGCATTATGAGTGGATGTAGGTACGACGATTCTAAGTTAAATAAGTCACACAGAAAAATACACTTGTCATAAGATATCACTTATAGAAGGAATGTAAAAACCGCTACACTTGAACTGAATTACAAAACGGAACAGAGTCACACGTTTAGAAAACACACTATGGCTGCTTAACAGGTAAGGTGAGGTGGGGTGATGCATAAAACACGGGGTTCAAATTAGCTCAGATACCGTTCCATAAACCCAATATGTAATACACAAGACCTACTCCTTGCTCAGTGAACTGGACTCAACACCCCCTATTCACCGCCCAAGAACATATCTGACTAGTAAGAATCTTAAAACCTATGTATTGATATCTCTCTGTAAGTGAGTCAAGTGGGTGTAAAGCGGCATAAACACAGCAGTGAAAAGCAGCTAAACCCCATTACAAAAATCAATTACTTTTAAAAACCCGTGAAACAAAGACAATGAAAGAGAGAGAAATTCTTACAAAATTATTTCAGGGGCTGTGATGCCACCTGGATTGACTATATCTAGACCCACAGCTGATTGAGACATAAGGGAGGACACTCTTGGGGCTGAGAGTTTTGGTGAGGTTGGGTGAGCAAACGCAGACACTCTAAAGTAATACTGCGTGGTACCCATTCCATGGGTCCCAAATCTCCAGGTTCAAGGGCATCTTCCTACATCGAAAACATGCACGAGAAACCCAGAAGATGGTACACCGTGTGATCGGGAAAGGTTTCTAAAACGCACCTCATTTCTCATCCCCTTGTGCTCGGGTTCGCCATTCCAGCCGCTTTACTAGCAATCTCCCTCCTTGGAGACTCAGCACCTTTAACCTCCTGTTCCGTACAGGTTGCAATTTGTCCTGAGGATGAACGGGAAGAGGGGGAAACAATGAGAGACTAGCTCTAGGTGTTGGGACAGGCACAGGTCACTCTATTTTCCCATCAGGAAGAAGAATTAACCACAGGCTCAGCCTGCCGCCCGGAACCAGAATAGGGCCTGAAGCAATCCTGCGCTTTTGCGGCCAGCTCCCAAGAAAGCGAGTTGGAAAATGGAGCTCAGGGGCACTGCAATTCACAAACCTGCAGAGTTATAAATGATAACTCTCGTCCACAAATATATTGAGGGAAGGTAACGAAGAGGATCTGAAAGCAAGGCAGAATTGCAGGAAACAGATTTCAGGAGGTAGATTCGAATCGCCTTGAAAGCACAGGAAAAGCGGCCAAACCTCGACAATGATGCCCTTGGCCAAAAAGGGCGTATGCGTTTTTTCCTGAATATATTCAGGAAAAAACGCATACGCCCTTTTTGGCCAACCAAGCAACCTGGAAAGGCAAATCAGCGCTACAAAGAAGTCTCGCTTCCCATCGGTCAAAAGGGCCATGCTGAATAAAGTGTCAAAACCAGAAATGCAGGACAGGCCATGGAGAAACGGGAGCCTTGCTACGCTGATGGGCGGGATGTAAATTGCGAACAGCCACCCTGGAGAAGTGTACGGTGTGTCCTGGAACATCTAAAAAACTCTGCTTAGAGAGCATAGGGCACTTCCACTCATGGGCCTGTAAATTGGGAAAACTAAAAAACAGCAAGACACAGGCGCCCCAAAGTTTAGGGCTGCTCTCTTGACAAGAACCTCCACTTCGTTACACCTTCAATATCCCAGGAAAGAGAAAAATGGATAAAGAAGTTGTGGTCCTTATGTACAATGGAATATCACTCAGCCATGAAATCAACGTCATAAGGCTTGTAGCAGCATTATGAGTGGATGTAGGTACGACGATTCTAAGTGAAATAAGTCACACAGAAAAAGACACTTGTCATAAGGTATGACTTATAGAGGGAATGTAAAAACCGCTACACTTGAACTGAATTACAAAACGGAACAGAGTCACACGTTTAGAAAACACACTATGGCTGCTTAACGGGAAAGGTGAGGGTGGGTGATGCATAAAACACGGGGTTCAAATTAGCTCAGATACCGTTCCATAAACCCAATATGTAATAGACAAGCCCTACTCCTTGCTCAGTGAACTGGACTCAACACCCCCTATTCAGCGCCCAAGAACATATCTGACTAGTAAGAATCTTAAAACCTATGTATTGATATCTCTCTGTAAGTGAGTCAAGTGGGTGTAAAGCGGCATAAACACAGCAGTGAAGAGCAGCTAAACCCCATTACAAAAATCAATTACTTTTAAAAACCCGTGAAACAAAGACAATGAAAGAGAGAGAAATTCTTACAAAATTATTTCAGGGGCTGTGATGCCACCTGGATTGACCATATCTAGACCCACAGCTGATTGAGACATAAGGGAGGACACTCTTGGGGCTGAGAGGTTTGGTGAGGTTGGGTGAGCAAACGCAGACCCTCTAAAGTAATACTGCGTGGTACCCATCCCATAGGTCCCAAATCTCCAGGTTCAAGGGCATCTTCCTACATCGAAAACATGCACGAGAAACCCAGAAGATGGTACACCGTGTGATCGGGAAAGGTTTCTAAAACGCACCTCATTTCTCATCCCCTTGTGCTCGGGTTCGCCATTCCAGCCGCTTTACTAACAATCTCCCTCCTTGGAGACTCAGCACCTTTAACCTCCTGTTCCGTACAGGTTGCAATTTGTCCTGAGGATGAACGGGAAGAGGGGGAACCAATGAGAGACTAGCTCTAGGTGTTGGGACAGGCACAGGTCACTCTATTTTCCCATCAGGAAGAAGAATTAACCACAGTCTCAGCCTGCCCCCCGGAACCAGAATAGGGCCTGAAGCAATCTTGCGCTTTTGCGGCCAGCTCCCAAGAAAGCGAGTTGGAAAATGGAGCTCAGGGGCACTGCAATTCACAAACCTGCAGAGTTATAAATTATAACTCTCGACCACAAATATATTGAGGGAAGGCAACGAAGAAAATTTGAAAGCAAGGCAGAATTGCAAGAAACCCATTTCAGGAGGTAGATTCGAATCGCCTTGAAAGCACAGGAAAAGCGGCAAAACCTCGACAATGATGCCCTTGGCCAAAAAGGGCGTATGCGTTTTTTCCTGAATATATTCAGGAAAAAACGCATACGCCCTTTTTGGCCAACCAAGCAACCTGGAAAGGCAAATCAGCGCTACAAAGAAGTCTCGCTTCCCATCGGTCAAAAGGGCCATGCTGAATAAAGTGTCAAAACCAGAAATGCAGGACAGGCCATGGAGAAACGGGAGCCTTGCTACACTGATGGGCGGGATGTAAATTGCGAACAGCCACCCTGGAGAAGTGTACGGTGTGTCCTGAAACATCTAAAAAACTCTGCTTAGAGAGCATAGGGCACTTCCACTCATGGGCCTGTAAATTGGGAAAACTAAAAAACAGCAAGACACAGGCACCCCAAAGTTTAGGGCTGCTCTCTTGACAAGAACCTCCACTTCGTTACACCTTCAATATCCCAGGAAAGAGAAAAATGGATAAAGAAGTTGTGGTCCTTATGTACAATGGAATATCACTCAGCCATGAAATCAACGTCATAAGGCTAGTAGCAGCATTATGAGTGGATGTAGGTACGACGATTCTAAGTTAAATAAGTCACACAGAAAAATACACTTGTCATAAGATATCACTTATAGAGGGAATGTAAAAACCGCTACACTTGAACTGAATTACAAAACGGAACAGAGTCACACGTTTAGAAAACACACTATGGCTGCTTAACAGGTAAGGTGAGGTGGGGTGATGCATAAAACACGGGGTTCAAATTAGCTCAGATACCGTTCCATAAACCCAATATGTAATACACAAGACCTACTCCTTGCTCAGTGAACTGGACTCAACACCCCCTATTCACCGCCCAAGAACATATCTGACTAGTAAGAATCTTAAAACCTATGTATTGATATCTCTCTGTAAGTGAGTCAAGTGGGTGTAAAGCGGCATAAACACAGCAGTGAAAAGCAGCTAAACCCCATTACAAAAATCAATTACTTTTAAAAACCCGTGAAACAAAGACAATGAAAGAGAGAGAAATTCTTACAAAATTATTTCAGGGGCTGTGATGCCACCTGGATTGACTATATCTAGACCCACAGCTGATTGAGACATAAGGGAGGACACTCTTGGGGCTGAGAGGTTTGGTGAGGTTGGGTGAGCAAACGCAGACCCTCTAAAGTAATACTGCGTGGTACCCATTCCATGGGTCCCAAATCTCCAGGTTCAAGGGCATCTTCCTACATCGAAAACATGCACGAGAAACCCAGAAGATGGTACACCGTGTGATCGGGAAAGGTTTCTAAAACGCACCTCATTTCTCATCCCCTTGTGCTCGGGTTCGCCATTCCAGCCGCTTTACTAGCAATCTCCCTCCTTGGAGACTCAGCACCTTTAACCTCCTGTTCCGTACAGGTTGCAATTTGTCCTGAGGATGAACGGGAAGAGGGGGAAACAATGAGAGACTAGCTCTAGGTGTTGGGACAGGCACAGGTCACTCTATTTTCCCATCAGGAAGAAGAATTAACCACAGGCTCAGCCTGCCGCCCGGAACCAGAATAGGGCCTGAAGCAATCCTGCGCTTTTGCGGCCAGCTCCCAAGAAAGCGAGTTGGAAAATGGAGCTCAGGGGCACTGCAATTCACAAACCTGCAGAGTTATAAATGATAACTCTCGTCCACAAATATATTGAGGGAAGGTAACGAAGAGGATCTGAAAGCAAGGCAGAATTGCAGGAAACAGATTTCAGGAGGTAGATTCGAATCGCCTTGAAAGCACAGGAAAAGCGGCCAAACCTCGACAATGATGCCCTTGGCCAAAAAGGGCGTATGCGTTTTTTCCTGAATATATTCAGGAAAAAACGCATACGCCCTTTTTGGCCAACCAAGCAACCTGGAAAGGCAAATCAGCGCTACAAAGAAGTCTCGCTTCCCATCGGTCAAAAGGGCCATGCTGAATAAAGTGTCAAAACCAGAAATGCAGGACAGGCCATGGAGAAACGGGAGCCTTGCTACGCTGATGGGCGGGATGTAAATTGCGAACAGCCACCCTGGAGAAGTGTACGGTGTGTCCTGAAACATCTAAAAAACTCTGCTTAGAGAGCATAGGGCACTTCCACTCATGGGCCTGTAAATTGGGAAAACTAAAAAACAGCAAGACACAGGCGCCCCAAAGTTTAGGGCTGCTCTCTTGACAAGAACCTCCACTTCGTTACACCTTCAATATCCCAGGAAAGAGAAAAATGGATAAAGAAGTTGTGGTCCTTATGTACAATGGAATATCACTCAGCCATGAAATCAACGTCATAAGGCTTGTAGCAGCATTATGAGTGGATGTAGGTACGACGATTCTAAGTGAAATAAGTCACACAGAAAAAGACACTTGTCATAAGGTATGACTTATAGAGGGAATGTAAAAACCGCTACACTTGAACTGAATTACAAAACGGAACAGAGTCACACGTTTAGAAAACACACTATGGCTGCTTAACGGGAAAGGTGAGGGTGGGTGATGCATAAAACACGGGGTTCAAATTAGCTCAGATACCGTTCCATAAACCCAATATGTAATAGACAAGCCCTACTCCTTGCTCAGTGAACTGGACTCAACACCCCCTATTCAGCGCCCAAGAACATATCTGACTAGTAAGAATCTTAAAACCTATGTATTGATATCTCTCTGTAAGTGAGTCAAGTGGGTGTAAAGCGGCATAAACACAGCAGTGAAGAGCAGCTAAACCCCATTACAAAAATCAATTACTTTTAAAAACCCGTGAAACAAAGACAATGAAAGAGAGAGAAATTCTTACAAAATTATTTCAGGGGCTGTGATGCCACCTGGATTGACCATATCTAGACCCACAGCTGATTGAGACATAAGGGAGGACACTCTTGGGGCTGAGAGGTTTGGTGAGGTTGGGTGAGCAAACGCAGACCCTCTAAAGTAATACTGCGTGGTACCCATCCCATAGGTCCCAAATCTCCAGGTTCAAGGGCATCTTCCTACATCGAAAACATGCACGAGAAACCCAGAAGATGGTACACCGTGTGATCGGGAAAGGTTTCTAAAACGCACCTCATTTCTCATCCCCTTGTGCTCGGGTTCGCCATTCCAGCCGCTTTACTAACAATCTCCCTCCTTGGAGACTCAGCACCTTTAACCTCCTGTTCCGTACAGGTGGCAATTTGTCCTGAGGATGAACGGGAAGAGGGGGAACCAATGAGAGACTAGCTCTAGGTGTTGGGACAGGCACAGGTCACTCTATTTTCCCATCAGGAAGAAGAATTAACCACAGTCTCAGCCTGCCCCCCGGAACCAGAATAGGGCCTGAAGCAATCTTGCGCTTTTGCGGCCAGCTCCCAAGAAAGCGAGTTGGAAAATGGAGCTCAGGGGCACTGCAATTCACAAACCTGCAGAGTTATAAATTATAACTCTCGACCACAAATATATTGAGGGAAGGCAACGAAGAAAATTTGAAAGCAAGGCAGAATTGCAAGAAACCCATTTCAGGAGGTAGATTCGAATCGCCTTGAAAGCACAGGAAAAGCGGCAAAACCTCGACAATGATGCCCTTGGCCAAAAAGGGCGTATGCGTTTTTTCCTGAATATATTCAGGAAAAAACGCATACGCCCTTTTTGGCCAACCAAGCAACCTGGAAAGGCAAATCAGCGCTACAAAGAAGTCTCGCTTCCCATCGGTCAAAAGGGCCATGCTGAATAAAGTGTCAAAACCAGAAATGCAGGACAGGCCATGGAGAAACGGGAGCCTTGCTACACTGATGGGCGGGATGTAAATTGCGAACAGCCACCCTGGAGAAGTGTACGGTGTGTCCTGAAACATCTAAAAAACTCTGCTTAGAGAGCATAGGGCACTTCCACTCATGGGCCTGTAAATTGGGAAAACTAAAAAACAGCAAGACACAGGCACCCCAAAGTTTAGGGCTGCTCTCTTGACAAGAACCTCCACTTCGTTACACCTTCAATATCCCAGGAAAGAGAAAAATGGATAAAGAAGTTGTGGTCCTTATGTACAATGGAATATCACTCAGCCATGAAATCAACGTCATAAGGCTAGTAGCAGCATTATGAGTGGATGTAGGTACGACGATTCTAAGTTAAATAAGTCACACAGAAAAATACACTTGTCATAAGATATCACTTATAGAGGGAATGTAAAAACCGCTACACTTGAACTGAATTACAAAACGGAACAGAGTCACACGTTTAGAAAACACACTATGGCTGCTTAACAGGTAAGGTGAGGTGGGGTGATGCATAAAACACGGGGTTCAAATTAGCTCAGATACCGTTCCATAAACCCAATATGTAATACACAAGACCTACTCCTTGCTCAGTGAACTGGACTCAACACCCCCTATTCACCGCCCAAGAACATATCTGACTAGTAAGAATCTTAAAACCTATGTATTGATATCTCTCTGTAAGTGAGTCAAGTGGGTGTAAAGCGGCATAAACACAGCAGTGAAAAGCAGCTAAACCCCATTACAAAAATCAATTACTTTTAAAAACCCGTGAAACAAAGACAATGAAAGAGAGAGAAATTCTTACAAAATTATTTCAGGGGCTGTGATGCCACCTGGATTGACTATATCTAGACCCACAGCTGATTGAGACATAAGGGAGGACACTCTTGGGGCTGAGAGGTTTGGTGAGGTTGGGTGAGCAAACGCAGACCCTCTAAAGTAATACTGCGTGGTACCCATTCCATGGGTCCCAAATCTCCAGGTTCAAGGGCATCTTCCTACATCGAAAACATGCACGAGAAACCCAGAAGATGGTACACCGTGTGATCGGGAAAGGTTTCTAAAACGCACCTCATTTCTCATCCCCTTGTGCTCGGGTTCGCCATTCCAGCCGCTTTACTAGCAATCTCCCTCCTTGGAGACTCAGCACCTTTAACCTCCTGTTCCGTACAGGTTGCAATTTGTCCTGAGGATGAACGGGAAGAGGGGGAAACAATGAGAGACTAGCTCTAGGTGTTGGGACAGGCACAGGTCACTCTATTTTCCCATCAGGAAGAAGAATTAACCACAGGCTCAGCCTGCCGCCCGGAACCAGAATAGGGCCTGAA
This sequence comes from Eschrichtius robustus, assembly GCF_028021215.1. Lineage (NCBI taxonomy): Eukaryota > Metazoa > Chordata > Mammalia > Artiodactyla > Eschrichtiidae > Eschrichtius > Eschrichtius robustus. Next base: position 45,931 of record NW_027175528.1, read on the forward strand.
GCAATCCTGCGCTTTTGCGGCCAGCTCCCAAGAAAGCGAGTTGGAAAATGGAGCTCAGGGGCACTGCAATTCACAAACCTGCAGAGTTATAAATGATAACTCTCGTCCACAAATATATTGAGGGAAGGTAACGAAGAGGATCTGAAAGCAAGGCAGAATTGCAGGAAACAGATTTCAGGAGGTAGATTCGAATCGCCTTGAAAGCACAGGAAAAGCGGCCAAACCTCGACAATGATGCCCTTGGCCAAAAAGGGCGTATGCGTTTTTTCCTGAATATATTCAGGAAAAAACGCATACGCCCTTTTTGGCCAACCAAGCAACCTGGAAAGGCAAATCAGCGCTACAAAGAAGTCTCGCTTCCCATCGGTCAAAAGGGCCATGCTGAATAAAGTGTCAAAACCAGAAATGCAGGACAGGCCATGGAGAAACGGGAGCCTTGCTACGCTGATGGGCGGGATGTAAATTGCGAACAGCCACCCTGGAGAAGTGTACGGTGTGTCCTGAAACATCTAAAAAACTCTGCTTAGAGAGCATAGGGCACTTCCACTCATGGGCCTGTAAATTGGGAAAACTAAAAAACAGCAAGACACAGGCGCCCCAAAGTTTAGGGCTGCTCTCTTGACAAGAACCTCCACTTCGTTACACCTTCAATATCCCAGGAAAGAGAAAAATGGATAAAGAAGTTGTGGTCCTTATGTACAATGGAATATCACTCAGCCATGAAATCAACGTCATAAGGCTTGTAGCAGCATTATGAGTGGATGTAGGTACGACGATTCTAAGTGAAATAAGTCACACAGAAAAAGACACTTGTCATAAGGTATGACTTATAGAGGGAATGTAAAAACCGCTACACTTGAACTGAATTACAAAACGGAACAGAGTCACACGTTTAGAAAACACACTATGGCTGCTTAACGGGAAAGGTGAGGGTGGGTGATGCATAAAACACGGGGTTCAAATTAGCTCAGATACCGTTCCATAAACCCAATATGTAATAGACAAGCCCTACTCCTTGCTCAGTGAACTGGACTCAACACCCCCTATTCAGCGCCCAAGAACATATCTGACTAGTAAGAATCTTAAAACCTATGTATTGATATCTCTCTGTAAGTGAGTCAAGTGGGTGTAAAGCGGCATAAACACAGCAGTGAAGAGCAGCTAAACCCCATTACAAAAATCAATTACTTTTAAAAACCCGTGAAACAAAGACAATGAAAGAGAGAGAAATTCTTACAAAATTATTTCAGGGGCTGTGATGCCACCTGGATTGACCATATCTAGACCCACAGCTGATTGAGACATAAGGGAGGACACTCTTGGGGCTGAGAGGTTTGGTGAGGTTGGGTGAGCAAACGCAGACCCTCTAAAGTAATACTGCGTGGTACCCATCCCATAGGTCCCAAATCTCCAGGTTCAAGGGCATCTTCCTACATCGAAAACATGCACGAGAAACCCAGAAGATGGTACACCGTGTGATCGGGAAAGGTTTCTAAAACGCACCTCATTTCTCATCCCCTTGTGCTCGGGTTCGCCATTCCAGCCGCTTTACTAACAATCTCCCTCCTTGGAGACTCAGCACCTTTAACCTCCTGTTCCGTACAGGTGGCAATTTGTCCTGAGGATGAACGGGAAGAGGGGGAACCAATGAGAGACTAGCTCTAGGTGTTGGGACAGGCACAGGTCACTGTATTTTCCCATCAGGAAGAAGAATTAACCACAGGCTCAGCCTGCCGCCCGGAACCAGAATAGGGCCTGAAGCAATCCTGCGCTTTTGCGGCCAGCTCCCAAGAAAGCGAGTTGGAAAATGGAGCTCAGGGGCACTGCAATTCACAAACCTGCAGAGTTATAAATGATAACTCTCGTCCACAAATATATTGAGGGAAGGCAACGAAGAGGATTTGAAAGCAAGGCAGAATTGCAGGAAACAGATTTCAGGAGGTAGATACGAATCGCCTTGAAAGCACAGGAAAAGCGGCCAAACCTCGACAATGATGCCCTTGGCCAAAAAGGGCGTATGCGTTTTTTCCTGAATATATTCAGGAAAAAACGCATACGCCCTTTTTGGCCAACCAAGCAACCTGGAAAGGCAAATCAGCGCTACAAAGAAGTCTCGCTTCCCATCGGTCAAAAGGGCCATGCTGAATAAAGTGTCAAAACCAGAAATGCAGGACAGGCCATGGAGAAACGGGAGCCTTGCTACACTGATGGGCGGGATGTAAATTGCGAACAGCCACCCTGGAGAAGTGTACGGTGTGTCCTGAAACATCTAAAAAACTCTGCTTAGAGAGCATAGGGCACTTCCACTCATGGGCCTGTAAATTGGGAAAACTAAAAAACAGCAAGACACAGGCACCCCAAAGTTTAGGGCTGCTCTCTTGACAAGAACCTCCACTTCGTTACACCTTCAATATCCCAGGAAAGAGAAAAATGGATAAAGAAGTTGTGGTCCTTATGTACAATGGAATATCACTCAGCCATGAAATCAACGTCATAAGGCTAGTAGCAGCATTATGAGTGGATGTAGGTACGACGATTCTAAGTGAAATAAGTCACACAGAAAAATACACTTGTCATAAGATATCACTTATAGAGGGAATGTAAAAACCGCTACACTTGAACTGAATTACAAAACGGAACAGAGTCACACGTTTAGAAAACACACTATGGCTGCTTAACAGGTAAGGTGAGGTGGGGTGATGCATAAAACACGGGGTTCAAATTAGCTCAGATACCGTTCCATAAACCCAATATGTAATACACAAGACCTACTCCTTGCTCAGTGAACTGGACTCAACACCCCCTATTCACCGCCCAAGAACATATCTGACTAGTAAGAATCTTAAAACCTATGTATTGATATCTCTCTGTAAGTGAGTCAAGTGGGTGTAAAGCGGCATAAACACAGCAGTGAAAAGCAGCTAAACCCCATTACAAAAATCAATTACTTTTAAAAACCCGTGAAACAAAGACAATGAAAGAGAGAGAAATTCTTACAAAATTATTTCAGGGGCTGTGATGCCACCTGGATTGACTATATCTAGACCCACAGCTGATTGAGACATAAGGGAGGACACTCTTGGGGCTGAGAGGTTTGGTGAGGTTGGGTGAGCAAACGCAGACCCTCTAAAGTAATACTGCGTGGTACCCATTCCATGGGTCCCAAATCTCCAGGTTCAAGGGCATCTTCCTACATCGAAAACATGCACGAGAAACCCAGAAGATGGTACACCGTGTGATCGGGAAAGGTTTCTAAAACGCACCTCATTTCTCATCCCCTTGTGCTCGGGTTCGCCATTCCAGCCGCTTTACTAGCAATCTCCCTCCTTGGAGACTCAGCACCTTTAACCTCCTGTTCCGTACAGGTTGCAATTTGTCCTGAGGATGAACGGGAAGAGGGGGAAACAATGAGAGACTAGCTCTAGGTGTTGGGACAGGCACAGGTCACTCTATTTTCCCATCAGGAAGAAGAATTAACCACAGGCTCAGCCTGCCGCCCGGAACCAGAATAGGGCCTGAAGCAATCCTGCGCTTTTGCGGCCAGCTCCCAAGAAAGCGAGTTGGAAAATGGAGCTCAGGGGCACTGCAATTCACAAACCTGCAGAGTTATAAATGATAACTCTCGTCCACAAATATATTGAGGGAAGGTAACGAAGAGGATCTGAAAGCAAGGCAGAATTGCAGGAAACAGATTTCAGGAGGTAGATTCGAATCGCCTTGAAAGCACAGGAAAAGCGGCCAAACCTCGACAATGATGCCCTTGGCCAAAAAGGGCGTATGCGTTTTTTCCTGAATATATTCAGGAAAAAACGCATACGCCCTTTTTGGCCAACCAAGCAACCTGGAAAGGCAAATCAGCGCTACAAAGAAGTCTCGCTTCCCATCGGTCAAAAGGGCCATGCTGAATAAAGTGTCAAAACCAGAAATGCAGGACAGGCCATGGAGAAACGGGAGCCTTGCTACGCTGATGGGCGGGATGTAAATTGCGAACAGCCACCCTGGAGAAGTGTACGGTGTGTCCTGAAACATCTAAAAAACTCTGCTTAGAGAGCATAGGGCACTTCCACTCATGGGCCTGTAAATTGGGAAAACTAAAAAACAGCAAGACACAGGCGCCCCAAAGTTTAGGGCTGCTCTCTTGACAAGAACCTCCACTTCGTTACACCTTCAATATCCCAGGAAAGAGAAAAATGGATAAAGAAGTTGTGGTCCTTATGTACAATGGAATATCACTCAGCCATGAAATCAACGTCATAAGGCTTGTAGCAGCATTATGAGTGGATGTAGGTACGACGATTCTAAGTGAAATAAGTCACACAGAAAAAGACACTTGTCATAAGGTATGACTTATAGAGGGAATGTAAAAACCGCTACACTTGAACTGAATTACAAAACGGAACAGAGTCACACGTTTAGAAAACACACTATGGCTGCTTAACGGGAAAGGTGAGGGTGGGTGATGCATAAAACACGGGGTTCAAATTAGCTCAGATACCGTTCCATAAACCCAATATGTAATAGACAAGCCCTACTCCTTGCTCAGTGAACTGGACTCAACACCCCCTATTCAGCGCCCAAGAACATATCTGACTAGTAAGAATCTTAAAACCTATGTATTGATATCTCTCTGTAAGTGAGTCAAGTGGGTGTAAAGCGGCATAAACACAGCAGTGAAGAGCAGCTAAACCCCATTACAAAAATCAATTACTTTTAAAAACCCGTGAAACAAAGACAATGAAAGAGAGAGAAATTCTTACAAAATTATTTCAGGGGCTGTGATGCCACCTGGATTGACCATATCTAGACCCACAGCTGATTGAGACATAAGGGAGGACACTCTTGGGGCTGAGAGGTTTGGTGAGGTTGGGTGAGCAAACGCAGACCCTTTAAAGTAATACTGCGTGGTACCCATCCCATAGGTCCCAAATCTCCAGGTTCAAGGGCATCTTCCTACATCGAAAACATGCACGAGAAACCCAGAAGATGGTACACCGTGTGATCGGGAAAGGTTTCTAAAACGCACCTCATTTCTCATCCCCTTGTGCTCGGGTTCGCCATTCCAGCCGCTTTACTAACAATCTCCCTCCTTGGAGACTCAGCACCTTTAACCTCCTGTTCCGTACAGGTGGCAATTTGTCCTGAGGATGAACGGGAAGAGGGGGAACCAATGAGAGACTAGCTCTAGGTGTTGGGACAGGCACAGGTCACTCTATTTTCCCATCAGGAAGAAGAATTAACCACAGTCTCAGCCTGCCCCCCGGAACCAGAATAGGGCCTGAAGCAATCTTGCGCTTTTGCGGCCAGCTCCCAAGAAAGCGAGTTGGAAAATGGAGCTCAGGGGCACTGCAATTCACAAACCTGCAGAGTTATAAATTATAACTCTCGACCACAAATATATTGAGGGAAGGCAACGAAGAAAATTTGAAAGCAAGGCAGAATTGCAAGAAACCCATTTCAGGAGGTAGATTCGAATCGCCTTGAAAGCACAGGAAAAGCGGCAAAACCTCGACAATGATGCCCTTGGCCAAAAAGGGCGTATGCGTTTTTTCCTGAATATATTCAGGAAAAAACGCATACGCCCCTTTTGGCCAACCAAGCAACCTGGAAAGGCAAATCAGCGCTACAAAGAAGTCTCGCTTCCCATCGGTCAAAAGGGCCATGCTGAATAAAGTGTCAAAACCAGAAATGCAGGACAGGCCATGGAGAAACGGGAGCCTTGCTACACTGATGGGCGGGATGTAAATTGCGAACAGCCACCCTGGAGAAGTGTACGGTGTGTCCTGAAACATCTAAAAAACTCTGCTTAGAGAGCATAGGGCACTTCCACTCATGGGCCTGTAAATTGGGAAAACTAAAAAACAGCAAGACACAGGCACCCCAAAGTTTAGGGCTGCTCTCTTGACAAGAACCTCCACTTCGTTACACCTTCAATATCCCAGGAAAGAGAAAAATGGATAAAGAAGTTGTGGTCCTTATGTACAATGGAATATCACTCAGCCATGAAATCAACGTCATAAGGCTAGTAGCAGCATTATGAGTGGATGTAGGTACGACGATTCTAAGTGAAATAAGTCACACAGAAAAATACACTTGTCATAAGATATCACTTATAGAGGGAATGTAAAAACCGCTACACTTGAACTGAATTACAAAACGGAACAGAGTCACACGTTTAGAAAACACACTATGGCTGCTTAACAGGTAAGGTGAGGTGGGGTGATGCATAAAACACGGGGTTCAAATTAGCTCAGATACCGTTCCATAAACCCAATATGTAATACACAAGACCTACTCCTTGCTCAGTGAACTGGACTCAACACCCCCTATTCACCGCCCAAGAACATATCTGACTAGTAAGAATCTTAAAACCTATGTATTGATATCTCTCTGTAAGTGAGTCAAGTGGGTGTAAAGCGGCATAAACACAGCAGTGAAAAGCAGCTAAACCCCATTACAAAAATCAATTACTTTTAAAAACCCGTGAAACAAAGACAATGAAAGAGAGAGAAATTCTTACAAAATTATTTCAGGGGCTGTGATGCCACCTGGATTGACTATATCTAGACCCACAGCTGATTGAGACATAAGGGAGGACACTCTTGGGGCTGAGAGGTTTGGTGAGGTTGGGTGAGCAAACGCAGACCCTCTAAAGTAATACTGCGTGGTACCCATTCCATGGGTCCCAAATCTCCAGGTTCAAGGGCATCTTCCTACATCGAAAACATGCACGAGAAACCCAGAAGATGGTACACCGTGTGATCGGGAAAGGTTTCTAAAACGCACCTCATTTCTCATCCCCTTGTGCTCGGGTTCGCCATTCCAGCCGCTTTACTAGCAATCTCCCTCCTTGGAGACTCAGCACCTTTAACCTCCTGTTCCGTACAGGTTGCAATTTGTCCTGAGGATGAACGGGAAGAGGGGGAAACAATGAGAGACTAGCTCTAGGTGTTGGGACAGGCACAGGTCACTCTATTTTCCCATCAGGAAGAAGAATTAACCACAGGCTCAGCCTGCCGCCCGGAACCAGAATAGGGCCTGAAGCAATCCTGCGCTTTTGCGGCCAGCTCCCAAGAAAGCGAGTTGGAAAATGGAGCTCAGGGGCACTGCAATTCACAAACCTGCAGAGTTATAAATGATAACTCTCGTCCACAAATATATTGAGGGAAGGTAACGAAGAGGATCTGAAAGCAAGGCAGAATTGCAGGAAACAGATTTCAGGAGGTAGATTCGAATCGCCTTGAAAGCACAGGAAAAGCGGCCAAACCTCGACAATGATGCCCTTGGCCAAAAAGGGCGTATGCGTTTTTTCCTGAATATATTCAGGAAAAAACGCATACGCCCTTTTTGGCCAACCAAGCAACCTGGAAAGGCAAATCAGCGCTACAAAGAAGTCTCGCTTCCCATCGGTCAAAAGGGCCATGCTGAATAAAGTGTCAAAACCAGAAATGCAGGACAGGCCATGGAGAAACGGGAGCCTTGCTACGCTGATGGGCGGGATGTAAATTGCGAACAGCCACCCTGGAGAAGTGTACGGTGTGTCCTGAAACATCTAAAAAACTCTGCTTAGAGAGCATAGGGCACTTCCACTCATGGGCCTGTAAATTGGGAAAACTAAAAAACAGCAAGACACAGGCGCCCCAAAGTTTAGGGCTGCTCTCTTGACAAGAACCTCCACTTCGTTACACCTTCAATATCCCAGGAAAGAGAAAAATGGATAAAGAAGTTGTGGTCCTTATGTACAATGGAATATCACTCAGCCATGAAATCAACGTCATAAGGCTTGTAGCAGCATTATGAGTGGATGTAGGTACGACGATTCTAAGTGAAATAAGTCACACAGAAAAAGACACTTGTCATAAGGTATGACTTATAGAGGGAATGTAAAAACCGCTACACTTGAACTGAATTACAAAACGGAACAGAGTCACACGTTTAGAAAACACACTATGGCTGCTTAACGGGAAAGGTGAGGGTGGGTGATGCATAAAACACGGGGTTCAAATTAGCTCAGATACCGTTCCATAAACCCAATATGTAATAGACAAGCCCTACTCCTTGCTCAGTGAACTGGACTCAACACCCCCTATTCAGCGCCCAAGAACATATCTGACTAGTAAGAATCTTAAAACCTATGTATTGATATCTCTCTGTAAGTGAGTCAAGTGGGTGTAAAGCGGCATAAACACAGCAGTGAAGAGCAGCTAAACCCCATTACAAAAATCAATTACTTTTAAAAACCCGTGAAACAAAGACAATGAAAGAGAGAGAAATTCTTACAAAATTATTTCAGGGGCTGTGATGCCACCTGGATTGACCATATATAGACCCACAGCTGATTGAGACATAAGGGAGGACACTCTTGGGGCTGAGAGGTTTGGTGAGGTTGGGTGAGCAAACGCAGACCCTCTAAAGTAATACTGCGTGGTACCCATCCCATAGGTCCCAAATCTCCAGGTTCAAGGGCATCTTCCTACATCGAAAACATGCACGAGAAACCCAGAAGATGGTACACCGTGTGATCGGGAAAGGTTTCTAAAACGCACCTCATTTCTCATCCCCTTGTGCTCGGGTTCGCCATTCCAGCCGCTTTACTAACAATCTCCCTCCTTGGAGACTCAGCACCTTTAACCTCCTGTTCCGTACAGGTGGCAATTTGTCCTGAGGATGAACGGGAAGAGGGGGAACCAATGAGAGACTAGCTCTAGGTGTTGGGACAGGCACAGGTCACTCTATTTTCCCATCAGGAAGAAGAATTAACCACAGTCTCAGCCTGCCCCCCGGAACCAGAATAGGGCCTGAAGCAATCTTGCGCTTTTGCGGCCAGCTCCCAAGAAAGCGAGTTGGAAAATGGAGCTCAGGGGCACTGCAATTCACAAACCTGCAGAGTTATAAATGATAACTCTCGACCACAAATATATTGAGGGAAGGCAACGAAGAAAATTTGAAAGCAAGGCAGAATTGCAAGAAACCCATTTCAGGAGGTAGATTCGAATCGCCTTGAAAGCACAGGAAAAGCGGCAAAACCTCGACAATGATGCCCTTGGCCAAAAAGGGCGTATGCGTTTTTTCCTGAATATATTCAGGAAAAAACGCATACGCCCTTTTTGGCCAACCAAGCAACCTGGAAAGGCAAATCAGCGCTACAAAGAAGTCTCGCTTCCCATCGGTCAAAAGGGCCATGCTGAATAAAGTGTCAAAACCAGAAATGCAGGACAGGCCATGGAGAAACGGGAGCCTTGCTACACTGATGGGCGGGATGTAAATTGCGAACAGCCACCCTGGAGAAGTGTACGGTGTGTCCTGAAACATCTAAAAAACTCTGCTTAGAGAGCATAGGGCACTTCCACTCATGGGCCTGTAAATTGGGAAAACTAAAAAACAGCAAGACACAGGCACCCCAAAGTTTAGGGCTGCTCTCTTGACAAGAACCTCCACTTCGTTACACCTTCAATATCCCAGGAAAGAGAAAAATGGATAAAGAAGTTGTGGTCCTTATGTACAATGGAATATCACTCAGCCATGAAATCAACGTCATAAGGCTAGTAGCAGCATTATGAGTGGATGTAGGTACGACGATTCTAAGTGAAATAAGTCACACAGAAAAATACACTTGTCATAAGATATCACTTATAGAGGGAATGTAAAAACCGCTACACTTGAACTGAATTACAAAACGGAACAGAGTCACACGTTTAGAAAACACACTATGGCTGCTTAACAGGTAAGGTGAGGTGGGGTGATGCATAAAACACGGGGTTCAAATTAGCTCAGATACCGTTCCATAAACCCAATATGTAATACACAAGACCTACTCCTTGCTCAGTGAACTGGACTCAACACCCCCTATTCACCGCCCAAGAACATATCTGACTAGTAAGAATCTTAAAACCTATGTATTGATATCTCTCTGTAAGTGAGTCAAGTGGGTGTAAAGCGGCATAAACACAGCAGTGAAAAGCAGCTAAACCCCATTACAAAAATCAATTACTTTTAAAAACCCGTGAAACAAAGACAATGAAAGAGAGAGAAATTCTTACAAAATTATTTCAGGGGCTGTGATGCCACCTGGATTGACTATATCTAGACCCACAGCTGATTGAGACATAAGGGAGGACACTCTTGGGGCTGAGAGGTTTGGTGAGGTTGGGTGAGCAAACGCAGACCCTCTAAAGTAATACTGCGTGGTACCCATTCCATGGGTCCCAAATCTCCAGGTTCAAGGGCATCTTCCTACATCGAAAACATGCACGAGAAACCCAGAAGATGGTACACCGTGTGATCGGGAAAGGTTTCTAAAACGCACCTCATTTCTCATCCCCTTGTGCTCGGGTTCGCCATTCCAGCCGCTTTACTAGCAATCTCCCTCCTTGGAGACTCAGCACCTTTAACCTCCTGTTCCGTACAGGTTGCAATTTGTCCTGAGGATGAACGGGAAGAGGGGGAAACAATGAGAGACTAGCTCTAGGTGTTGGGACAGGCACAGGTCACTCTATTTTCCCATCAGGAAGAAGAATTAACCACAGGCTCAGCCTGCCGCCCGGAACCAGAATAGGGCCTGAAGCAATCCTGCGCTTTTGCGGCCAGCTCCCAAGAAAGCGAGTTGGAAAATGGAGCTCAGGGGCACTGCAATTCACAAACCTGCAGAGTTATAAATGATAACTCTCGTCCACAAATATATTGAGGGAAGGTAACGAAGAGGATCTGAAAGCAAGGCAGAATTGCAGGAAACAGATTTCAGGAGGTAGATTCGAATCGCCTTGAAAGCACAGGAAAAGCGGCCAAACCTCGACAATGATGCCCTTGGCCAAAAAGGGCGTATGCGTTTTTTCCTGAATATATTCAGGAAAAAACGCATACGCCCTTTTTGGCCAACCAAGCAACCTGGAAAGGCAAATCAGCGCTACAAAGAAGTCTCGCTTCCCATCGGTCAAAAGGGCCATGCTGAATAAAGTGTCAAAACCAGAAATGCAGGACAGGCCATGGAGAAACGGGAGCCTTGCTACGCTGATGGGCGGGATGTAAATTGCGAACAGCCACCCTGGAGAAGTGTACGGTGTGTCCTGAAACATCTAAAAAACTCTGCTTAGAGAGCATAGGGCACTTCCACTCATGGGCCTGTAAATTGGGAAAACTAAAAAACAGCAAGACACAGGCGCCCCAAAGTTTAGGGCTGCTCTCTTGACAAGAACCTCCACTTCGTTACACCTTCAATATCCCAGGAAAGAGAAAAATGGATAAAGAAGTTGTGGTCCTTATGTACAATGGAATATCACTCAGCCATGAAATCAACGTCATAAGGCTTGTAGCAGCATTATGAGTGGATGTAGGTACGACGATTCTAAGTGAAATAAGTCACACAGAAAAAGACACTTGTCATAAGGTATGACTTATAGAGGGAATGTAAAAACCGCTACACTTGAACTGAATTACAAAACGGAACAGAGTCACACGTTTAGAAAACACACTATGGCTGCTTAACGGGAAAGGTGAGGGTGGGTGATGCATAAAACACGGGGTTCAAATTAGCTCAGATACCGTTCCATAAACCCAATATGTAATAGACAAGCCCTACTCCTTGCTCAGTGAACTGGACTCAACACCCCCTATTCAGCGCCCAAGAACATATCTGACTAGTAAGAATCTTAAAACCTATGTATTGATATCTCTCTGTAAGTGAGTCAAGTGGGTGTAAAGCGGCATAAACACAGCAGTGAAGAGCAGCTAAACCCCATTACAAAAATCAATTACTTTTAAAAACCCGTGAAACAAAGACAATGAAAGAGAGAGAAATTCTTACAAAATTATTTCAGGGGCTGTGATGCCACCTGGATTGACCATATCTAGACCCACAGCTGATTGAGACATAAGGGAGGACACTCTTGGGGCTGAGAGGTTTGGTGAGGTTGGGTGAGCAAACGCAGACCCTCTAAAGTAATACTGCGTGGTACCCATCCCATAGGTCCCAAATCTCCAGGTTCAAGGGCATCTTCCTACATCGAAAACATGCACGAGAAACCCAGAAGATGGTACACCGTGTGATCGGGAAAGGTTTCTAAAACGCACCTCATTTCTCATCCCCTTGTGCTCGGGTTCGCCATTCCAGCCGCTTTACTAGCAATCTCCCTCCTTGGAGACTCAGCACCTTTAACCTCCTGTTCCGTACAGGTTGCAATTTGTCCTGAGGATGAACGGGAAGAGGGGGAAACAATGAGAGACTAGCTCTAGGTGTTGGGACAGGCACAGGTCACTCTATTTTCCCATCAGGAAGAAGAATTAACCACAGGCTCAGCCTGCCGCCCGGAACCAGAATAGGGCCTGAAGCAATCCTGCGCTTTTGCGGCCAGCTCCCAAGAAAGCGAGTTGGAAAATGGAGCTCAGGGGCACTGCAATTCACAAACCTGCAGAGTTATAAATGATAACTCTCGTCCACAAATATATTGAGGGAAGGTAACGAAGAGGATCTGAAAGCAAGGCAGAATTGCAGGAAACAGATTTCAGGAGGTAGATTCGAATCGCCTTGAAAGCACAGGAAAAGCGGCCAAACCTCGACAATGATGCCCTTGGCCAAAAAGGGCGTATGCGTTTTTTCCTGAATATATTCAGGAAAAAACGCATACGCCCTTTTTGGCCAACCAAGCAACCTGGAAAGGCAAATCAGCGCTACAAAGAAGTCTCGCTTCCCATCGGTCAAAAGGGCCATGCTGAATAAAGTGTCAAAACCAGAAATGCAGGACAGGCCATGGAGAAACGGGAGCCTTGCTACGCTGATGGGCGGGATGTAAATTGCGAACAGCCACCCTGGAGAAGTGTACGGTGTGTCCTGAAACATCTAAAAAACTCTGCTTAGAGAGCATAGGGCACTTCCACTCATGGGCCTGTAAATTGGGAAAACTAAAAAACAGCAAGACACAGGCGCCCCAAAGTTTAGGGCTGCTCTCTTGACAAGAACCTCCACTTCGTTACACCTTCAATATCCCAGGAAAGAGAAAAATGGATAAAGAAGTTGTGGTCCTTATGTACAATGGAATATCACTCAGCCATGAAATCAACGTCATAAGGCTTGTAGCAGCATTATGAGTGGATGTAGGTACGACGATTCTAAGTGAAATAAGTCACACAGAAAAAGACACTTGTCATAAGGTATGACTTATAGAGGGAATGTAAAAACCGCTACACTTGAACTGAATTACAAAACGGAACAGAGTCACACGTTTAGAAAACACACTATGGCTGCTTAACGGGAAAGGTGAGGGTGGGTGATGCATAAAACACGGGGTTCAAATTAGCTCAGATACCGTTCCATAAACCCAATATGTAATAGACAAGCCCTACTCCTTGCTCAGTGAACTGGACTCAACACCCCCTATTCAGCGCCCAAGAACATATCTGACTAGTAAGAATCTTAAAACCTATGTATTGATATCTCTCTGTAAGTGAGTCAAGTGGGTGTAAAGCGGCATAAACACAGCAGTGAAGAGCAGCTAAACCCCATTACAAAAATCAATTACTTTTAAAAACCCGTGAAACAAAGACAATGAAAGAGAGAGAAATTCTTACAAAATTATTTCAGGGGCTGTGATGCCACCTGGATTGACCATATCTAGACCCACAGCTGATTGAGACATAAGGGAGGACACTCTTGGGGCTGAGAGGTTTGGTGAGGTTGGGTGAGCAAACGCAGACCCTCTAAAGTAATACTGCGTGGTACCCATCCCATAGGTCCCAAATCTCCAGGTTCAAGGGCATCTTCCTACATCGAAAACATGCACGAGAAACCCAGAAGATGGTACACCGTGTGATCGGGAAAGGTTTCTAAAACGCACCTCATTTCTCATCCCCTTGTGCTCGGGTTCGCCATTCCAGCCGCTTTACTAACAATCTCCCTCCTTGGAGACTCAGCACCTTTAACCTCCTGTTCCGTACAGGTGGCAATTTGTCCTGAGGATGAACGGGAAGAGGGGGAACCAATGAGAGACTAGCTCTAGGTGTTGGGACAGGCACAGGTCACTCTATTTTCCCATCAGGAAGAAGAATTAACCACAGTCTCAGCCTGCCCCCCGGAACCAGAATAGGGCCTGAAGCAATCTTGCGCTTTTGCGGCCAGCTCCCAAGAAAGCGAGTTGGAAAATGGAGCTCAGGGGCACTGCAATTCACAAACCTGCAGAGTTATAAATTATAACTCTCGACCACAAATATATTGAGGGAAGGCAACGAAGAAAATTTGAAAGCAAGGCAGAATTGCAAGAAACCCATTTCAGGAGGTAGATTCGAATCGCCTTGAAAGCACAGGAAAAGCGGCAAAACCTCGACAATGATGCCCTTGGCCAAAAAGGGCGTATGCGTTTTTTCCTGAATATATTCAGGAAAAAACGCATACGCCCTTTTTGGCCAACCAAGCAACCTGGAAAGGCAAATCAGCGCTACAAAGAAGTCTCGCTTCCCATCGGTCAAAAGGGCCATGCTGAATAAAGTGTCAAAACCAGAAATGCAGGACAGCCCATGGAGAAACGGGAGCCTTGCTACACTGATGGGCGGGATGTAAATTGCGAACAGCCACCCTGGAGAAGTGTACGGTGTGTCCTGAAACATCTAAAAAACTCTGCTTAGAGAGCATAGGGCACTTCCACTCATGGGCCTGTAAATTGGGAAAACTAAAAAACAGCAAGACACAGGCGCCCCAAAGTTTAGGGCTGCTCTCTTGACAAGAACCTCCACTTCGTTACACCTTCAATATCCCAGGAAAGAGAAAAATGGATAAAGAAGTTGTGGTCCTTATGTACAATGGAATATCACTCAGCCATGAAATCAACGTCATAAGGCTAGTAGCAGCATTATGAGTGGATGTAGGTACGACGATTCTAAGTTAAATAAGTCACACAGAAAAATACACTTGTCATAAGATATCACTTATAGAGGGAATGTAAAAACCGCTACACTTGAACTGAATTACAAAACGGAACAGAGTCACACGTTTAGAAAACACACTATGGCTGCTTAACAGGTAAGGTGAGGTGGGGTGATGCATAAAACACGGGGTTCAAATTAGCTCAGATACCGTTCCATAAACCCAATATGTAATACACAAGACCTACTCCTTGCTCAGTGAACTGGACTCAACACCCCCTATTCAGCGCCCAAGAACATATCTGACTAGTAAGAATCTTAAAACCTATGTATTGATATCTCTCTGTAAGTGAGTCAAGTGGGTGTAAAGCGGCATAAACACAGCAGTGAAAAGCAGCTAAACCCCATTACAAAAATCAATTACTTTTAAAAACCCGTGAAACAAAGACAATGAAAGAGAGAGAAATTCTTACAAAATTATTTCAGGGGCTGTGATGCCACCTGGATTGACTATATCTAGACCCACAGCTGATTGAGACATAAGGGAGGACACTCTTGGGGCTGAGAGGTTTGGTGAGGTTGGGTGAGCAAACGCAGACCCTCTAAAGTAATACTGCGTGGTACCCATTCCATGGG
Source organism: Eschrichtius robustus (assembly GCF_028021215.1). NCBI lineage: Eukaryota > Metazoa > Chordata > Mammalia > Artiodactyla > Eschrichtiidae > Eschrichtius > Eschrichtius robustus. The sequence continues at coordinate 61,411 of NW_027175528.1, forward strand.
TCCCAAATCTCCAGATTCAAGGGCATCTTCCTACATCGAAAACATGCACGAGAAACCCAGAAGATGGTACACCGTGTGATCGGGAAAGGTTTCTAAAACGCACCTCATTTCTCATCCCCTTGTGCTCGGGTTCGCCATTCCAGCCGCTTTACTAGCAATCTCCCTCCTTGGAGACTCAGCACCTTCAACCTCCTGTTCCGTACAGGTTGCAATTTGTCCTGAGGATGAACGGGAAGAGGGGGAAACAATGAGAGACTAGCTCTAGGTGTTGGGACAGGCACAGGTCACTCTATTTTCCCATCAGGAAGAAGAATTAACCACAGGCTCAGCCTGCCGCCCGGAACCAGAATAGGGCCTGAAGCAATCCTGCGCATTTGCGGCCAGCTCCCAAGAAAGCGAGTTGGAAAATGGAGCTCAGGGGCACTGCAATTCACAAACCTGCAGAGTTATAAATGATAACTCTCGTCCACAAATATACTGAGGGAAGGTAACGAAGAGGATCTGAAAGCAAGGCAGAATTGCAGGAAACAGATTTCAGGAGGTAGATTCGAATCGCCTTGAAAGCACAGGAAAAGCGGCCAAACCTCGACAATGATGCCCTTGGCCAAAAAGGGCGTATGCGTTTTTTCCTGAATATATTCAGGAAAAAACGCATACGCCCTTTTTGGCCAACCAAGCAACCTGGAAAGGCAAATCAGCGCTACAAAGAAGTCTCGCTTCCCATCGGTCAAAAGGGCCATGCTGAATAAAGTGTCAAAACCAGAAATGCAGGACAGGCCATGGAGAAACGGGAGCCTTGCTACGCTGATGGGCGGGATGTAAATTGCGAACAGCCACCCTGGAGAAGTGTACGGTGTGTCCTGAAACATCTAAAAAACTCTGCTTAGAGAGCATAGGGCACTTCCACTCATGGGCCTGTAAATTGGGAAAACTAAAAAACAGCAAGACACAGGCGCCCCAAAGTTTAGGGCTGCTCTCTTGACAAGAACCTCCACTTCGTTACACCTTCAATATCCCAGGAAAGAGAAAAATGGATAAAGAAGTTGTGGTCCTTATGTACAATGGAATATCACTCAGCCATGAAATCAACGTCATAAGGCTTGTAGCAGCATTATGAGTGGATGTAGGTACGACGATTCTAAGTGAAATAAGTCACACAGAAAAAGACACTTGTCATAAGGTATGACTTATAGAGGGAATGTAAAAACCGCTACACTTGAACTGAATTACAAAACGGAACAGAGTCACACGTTTAGAAAACACACTATGGCTGCTTAACGGGAAAGGTGAGGGTGGGTGATGCATAAAACACGGGGTTCAAATTAGCTCAGATACCGTTCCATAAACCCAATATGTAATAGACAAGCCCTACTCCTTGCTCAGTGAACTGGACTCAACACCCCCTATTCAGCGCCCAAGAACATATCTGACTAGTAAGAATCTTAAAACCTATGTATTGATATCTCTCTGTAAGTGAGTCAAGTGGGTGTAAAGCGGCATAAACACAGCAGTGAAGAGCAGCTAAACCCCATTACAAAAATCAATTACTTTTAAAAACCCGTGAAACAAAGACAATGAAAGAGAGAGAAATTCTTACAAAATTATTTCAGGGGCTGTGATGCCACCTGGATTGACCATATCTAGACCCACAGCTGATTGAGACATAAGGGAGGACACTCTTGGGGCTGAGAGGTTTGGTGAGGTTGGGTGAGCAAACGCAGACCCTCTAAAGTAATACTGCGTGGTACCCATCCCATAGGTCCCAAATCTCCAGGTTCAAGGGCATCTTCCTACATCGAAAACATGCACGAGAAACCCAGAAGATGGTACACCGTGTGATCGGGAAAGGTTTCTAAAACGCACCTCATTTCTCATCCCCTTGTGCTCGGGTTCGCCATTCCAGCCGCTTTACTAACAATCTCCCTCCTTGGAGACTCAGCACCTTTAACCTCCTGTTCCGTACAGGTGGCAATTTGTCCTGAGGATGAACGGGAAGAGGGGGAACCAATGAGAGACTAGCTCTAGGTGTTGGGACAGGCACAGGTCACTCTATTTTCCCATCAGGAAGAAGAATTAACCACAGTCTCAGCCTGCCCCCCGGAACCAGAATAGGGCCTGAAGCAATCTTGCGCTTTTGCGGCCAGCTCCCAAGAAAGCGAGTTGGAAAATGGAGCTCAGGGGCACTGCAATTCACAAACCTGCAGAGTTATAAATTATAACTCTCGACCACAAATATATTGAGGGAAGGCAACGAAGAAAATTTGAAAGCAAGGCAGAATTGCAAGAAACCCATTTCAGGAGGTAGATTCGAATCGCCTTGAAAGCACAGGAAAAGCGGCAAAACCTCGACAATGATGCCCTTGGCCAAAAAGGGCGTATGCGTTTTTTCCTGAATATATTCAGGAAAAAACGCATACGCCCTTTTTGGCCAACCAAGCAACCTGGAAAGGCAAATCAGCGCTACAAAGAAGTCTCGCTTCCCATCGGTCAAAAGGGCCATGCTGAATAAAGTGTCAAAACCAGAAATGCAGGACAGGCCATGGAGAAACGGGAGCCTTGCTACACTGATGGGCGGGATGTAAATTGCGAACAGCCACCCTGGAGAAGTGTACGGTGTGTCCTGAAACATCTAAAAAACTCTGCTTAGAGAGCATAGGGCACTTCCACTCATGGGCCTGTAAATTGGGAAAACTAAAAAACAGCAAGACACAGGCACCCCAAAGTTTAGGGCTGCTCTCTTGACAAGAACCTCCACTTCGTTACACCTTCAATATCCCAGGAAAGAGAAAAATGGATAAAGAAGTTGTGGTCCTTATGTACAATGGAATATCACTCAGCCATGAAATCAACGTCATAAGGCTAGTAGCAGCATTATGAGTGGATGTAGGTACGACGATTCTAAGTTAAATAAGTCACACTACACAGAAAAATACACTTGTCATAAGATATCACTTATAGAGGGAATGTAAAAACCGCTACACTTGAACTGAATTACAAAACGGAACAGAGTCACACGTTTAGAAAACACACTATGGCTGCTTAACAGGTAAGGTGAGGTGGGGTGATGCATAAAACACGGGGTTCAAATTAGCTCAGATACCGTTCCATAAACCCAATATGTAATACACAAGACCTACTCCTTGCTCAGTGAACTGGACTCAACACCCCCTATTCACCGCCCAAGAACATATCTGACTAGTAAGAATCTTAAAACCTATGTATTGATATCTCTCTGTAAGTGAGTCAAGTGGGTGTAAAGCGGCATAAACACAGCAGTGAAAAGCAGCTAAACCCCATTACAAAAATCAATTACTTTTAAAAACCCGTGAAACAAAGACAATGAAAGAGAGAGAAATTCTTACAAAATTATTTCAGGGGCTGTGATGCCACCTGGATTGACTATATCTAGACCCACAGCTGATTGAGACATAAGGGAGGACACTCTTGGGGCTGAGAGGTTTGGTGAGGTTGGGTGAGCAAACGCAGACCCTCTAAAGTAATACTGCGTGGTACCCATTCCATGGGTCCCAAATCTCCAGGTTCAAGGGCATCTTCCTACATCGAAAACATGCACGAGAAACCCAGAAGATGGTACACCGTGTGATCGGGAAAGGTTTCTAAAACGCACCTCATTTCTCATCCCCTTGTGCTCGGGTTCGCCATTCCAGCCGCTTTACTAGCAATCTCCCTCCTTGGAGACTCAGCACCTTTAACCTCCTGTTCCGTACAGGTTGCAATTTGTCCTGAGGATGAACGGGAAGAGGGGGAAACAATGAGAGACTAGCTCTAGGTGTTGGGACAGGCACAGGTCACTCTATTTTCCCATCAGGAAGAAGAATTAACCACAGGCTCAGCCTGCCGCCCGGAACCAGAATAGGGCCTGAAGCAATCCTGCGCTTTGCGGCCAGCTCCCAAGAAAGCGAGTTGGAAAATGGAGCTCAGGGGCACTGCAATTCACAAACCTGCAGAGTTATAAATGATAACTCTCGTCCACAAATATATTGAGGGAAGGTAACGAAGAGGATCTGAAAGCAAGGCAGAATTGCAGGAAACAGATTTCAGGAGGTAGATTCGAATCGCCTTGAAAGCACAGGAAAAGCGGCCAAACCTCGACAATGATGCCCTTGGCCAAAAAGGGCGTATGCGTTTTTTCCTGAATATATTCAGGAAAAAACGCATACGCCCTTTTTGGCCAACCAAGCAACCTGGAAAGGCAAATCAGCGCTACAAAGAAGTCTCGCTTCCCATCGGTCAAAAGGGCCATGCTGAATAAAGTGTCAAAACCAGAAATGCAGGACAGGCCATGGAGAAACGGGAGCCTTGCTACGCTGATGGGCGGGATGTAAATTGCGAACAGCCACCCTGGAGAAGTGTACGGTGTGTCCTGAAACATCTAAAAAACTCTGCTTAGAGAGCATAGGGCACTTCCACTCATGGGCCTGTAAATTGGGAAAACTAAAAAACAGCAAGACACAGGCGCCCCAAAGTTTAGGGCTGCTCTCTTGACAAGAACCTCCACTTCGTTACACCTTCAATATCCCAGGAAAGAGAAAAATGGATAAAGAAGTTGTGGTCCTTATGTACAATGGAATATCACTCAGCCATGAAATCAACGTCATAAGGCTTGTAGCAGCATTATGAGTGGATGTAGGTACGACGATTCTAAGTGAAATAAGTCACACAGAAAAAGACACTTGTCATAAGGTATGACTTATAGAGGGAATGTAAAAACCGCTACACTTGAACTGAATTACAAAACGGAACAGAGTCACACGTTTAGAAAACACACTATGGCTGCTTAACGGGAAAGGTGAGGGTGGGTGATGCATAAAACACGGGGTTCAAATTAGCTCAGATACCGTTCCATAAACCCAATATGTAATAGACAAGCCCTACTCCTTGCTCAGTGAACTGGACTCAACACCCCCTATTCAGCGCCCAAGAACATATCTGACTAGTAAGAATCTTAAAACCTATGTATTGATATCTCTCTGTAAGTGAGTCAAGTGGGTGTAAAGCGGCATAAACACAGCAGTGAAGAGCAGCTAAACCCCATTACAAAAATCAATTACTTTTAAAAACCCGTGAAACAAAGACAATGAAAGAGAGAGAAATTCTTACAAAATTATTTCAGGGGCTGTGATGCCACCTGGATTGACCATATCTAGACCCACAGCTGATTGAGACATAAGGGAGGACACTCTTGGGGCTGAGAGGTTTGGTGAGGTTGGGTGAGCAAACGCAGACCCTCTAAAGTAATACTGCGTGGTACCCATCCCATAGGTCCCAAATCTCCAGGTTCAAGGGCATCTTCCTACATCGAAAACATGCACGAGAAACCCAGAAGATGGTACACCGTGTGATCGGGAAAGGTTTCTAAACGCACCTCATTTCTCATCCCCTTGTGCTCGGGTTCGCCATTCCAGCCGCTTTACTAACAATCTCCCTCCTTGGAGACTCAGCACCTTTACCTCCTGTTCCGTACAGGTGGCAATTTGTCCTGAGGATGAACGGGAAGAGGGGGAACCAATGAGAGACTAGCTCTAGGTGTTGGGACAGGCACAGGTCACTGTATTTTCCCATCAGGAAGAAGAATTAACCACAGGCTCAGCCTGCCGCCCGGAACCAGAATAGGGCCTGAAGCAATCCTGCGCTTTTGTGGCCAGCTCCCAAGAAAGCGAGTTGGAAAATGGAGCTCAGGGGCACTGCAATTCACAAACCTGCAGAGTTATAAATGATAACTCTCGTCCACAAATATATTGAGGGAAGGCAACGAAGAGGATTTGAAAGCAAGGCAGAATTGCAGGAAACAGATTTCAGGAGGTAGATTCGAATCGCCTTGAAAGCACAGGAAAAGCGGCCAAACCTCGACAATGATGCCCTTGGCCAAAAAGGGCGTATGCGTTTTTTCCTGAATATATTCAGGAAAAAACGCATACGCCCTTTTTGGCCAACCAAGCAACCTGGAAAGGCAAATCAGCGCTACAAAGAAGTCTCGCTTCCCATCGGTCAAAAGGGCCATGCTGAATAAAGTGTCAAAACCAGAAATGCAGGACAGGCCATGGAGAAACGGGAGCCTTGCTACACTGATGGGCGGGATGTAAATTGCGAACAGCCACCCTGGAGAAGTGTACGGTGTGTCCTGAAACATCTAAAAAACTCTGCTTAGAGAGCATAGGGCACTTCCACTCATGGGCCTGTAAATTGGGAAAACTAAAAAACAGCAAGACACAGGCACCCCAAAGTTTAGGGCTGCTCTCTTGACAAGAACCTCCACTTCGTTACACCTTCAATATCCCAGGAAAGAGAAAAATGGATAAAGAAGTTGTGGTCCTTATGTACAATGGAATATCACTCAGCCATGAAATCAACGTCATAAGGCTAGTAGCAGCATTATGAGTGGATGTAGGTACGACGATTCTAAGTTAAATAAGTCACACAGAAAAATACACTTGTCATAAGATATCACTTATAGAGGGAATGTAAAAACCGCTACACTTGAACTGAATTACAAAACGGAACAGAGTCACACGTTTAGAAAACACACTATGGCTGCTTAACAGGTAAGGTGAGGTGGGGTGATGCATAAAACACGGGGTTCAAATTAGCTCAGATACCGTTCCATAAACCCAATATGTAATACACAAGACCTACTCCTTGCTCAGTGAACTGGACTCAACACCCCCTATTCACCGCCCAAGAACATATCTGACTAGTAAGAATCTTAAAACCTATGTATTGATATCTCTCTGTAAGTGAGTCAAGTGGGTGTAAAGCGGCATAAACACAGCAGTGAAAAGCAGCTAAACCCCATTACAAAAATCAATTACTTTTAAAAACCCGTGAAACAAACACAATGAAAGAGAGAGAAATTCTTACAAAATTATTTCAGGGGCTGTGATGCCACCTGGATTGACTATATCTAGACCCACAGCTGATTGAGACATAAGGGAGGACACTCTTGGGGCTGAGAGGTTTGGTGAGGTTGGGTGAGCAAACGCAGACCCTCTAAAGTAATACTGCGTGGTACCCATTCCATGGGTCCCAAATCTCCAGGTTCAAGGGCATCTTCCTACATCGAAAACATGCACGAGAAACCCAGAAGATGGTACACCGTGTGATCGGGAAAGGTTTCTAAAACGCACCTCATTTCTCATCCCCTTGTGCTCGGGTTCACCATTCCAGCCGCTTTACTAGCAATCTCCCTCCTTGGAGACTCAGCACCTTTAACCTCCTCTTCCGTACAGGTTGCAATTTGTCCTGAGGATGAACGGGAAGAGGGGGAAACAATGAGAGACTAGCTCTAGGTGTTGGGACAGGCACAGGTCACTCTATTTTCCCATCAGGAAGAAGAATTAACCACAGGCTCAGCCTGCCGCCCGGAACCAGAATAGGGCCTGAAGCAATCCTGCGCTTTTGCGGCCAGCTCCCAAGAAAGCGAGTTGGAAAATGGAGCTCAGGGGCACTGCAATTCACAAACCTGCAGAGTTATAAATGATAACTCTCGTCCACAAATATATTGAGGGAAGGTAACGAAGACGATCTGAAAGCAAGGCAGAATTGCAGGAAACAGATTTCAGGAGGTAGATTCGAATCGCCTTGAAAGCACAGGAAAAGCGGCCAAACCTCGACAATGATGCCCTTGGCCAAAAAGGGCGTATGCGTTTTTTCCTGAATATATTCAGGAAAAAACGCATATGCCCTTTTTGGCCAACCAAGCAACCTGGAAAGGCAAATCAGCGCTACAAAGAAGTCTCGCTTCCCATCGGTCAAAAGGGCCATGCTGAATAAAGTGTCAAAACCAGAAATGCAGGACAGGCCATGGAGAAACGGGAGCCTTGCTACGCTGATGGGCGGGATGTAAATTGCGAACAGCCACCCTGGAGAAGTGTACGGTGTGTCCTGAAACATCTAAAAAACTCTGCTTAGAGAGCATAGGGCACTTCCACTCATGGGCCTGTAAATTGGGAAAACTAAAAAACAGCAAGACACAGGCGCCCCAAAGTTTAGGGCTGCTCTCTTGACAAGAACCTCCACTTCGTTACACCTTCAATATCCCAGGAAAGAGAAAAATGGATAAAGAAGTTGTGGTCCTTATGTACAATGGAATATCACTCAGCCATGAAATCAACGTCATAAGGCTTGTAGCAGCATTATGAGTGGATATAGGTACGACGATTCTAAGTGAAATAAGTCACACAGAAAAAGACACTTGTCATAAGGTATGACTTATAGAGGGAATGTAAAAACCGCTACACTTGAACTGAATTACAAAACGGAACAGAGTCACACGTTTAGAAAACACACTATGGCTGCTTAACGGGAAAGGTGAGGGTGGGTGATGCATAAAACACGGGGTTCAAATTAGCTCAGATACCGTTCCATAAACCCAATATGTAATAGACAAGCCCTACTCCTTGCTCAGTGAACTGGACTCAACACCCCCTATTCAGCGCCCAAGAACATATCTGACTAGTAAGAATCTTAAAACCTATGTATTGATATCTCTCTGTAAGTGAGTCAAGTGGGTGTAAAGCGGCATAAACACAGCAGTGAAGAGCAGCTAAACCCCATTACAAAAATCAATTACTTTTAAAAACCCGTGAAACAAAGACAATGAAAGAGAGAGAAATTCTTACAAAATTATTTCAGGGGCTGTGATGCCACCTGGATTGACCATATCTAGACCCACAGCTGATTGAGACATAAGGGAGGACACCTTTGGGGCTGAGAGGTTTGGTGAGGTTGGGTGAGCAAACGCAGACCCTCTAAAGTAATACTGCGTGGTACCCATCCCATAGGTCCCAAATCTCCAGGTTCAAGGGCATCTTCCTACATCGAAAACATGCACGAGAAACCCAGAAGATGGTACACCGTGTGATCGGGAAAGGTTTCTAAAACGCACCTCATTTCTCATCCCCTTGTGCTCGGGTTCGCCATTCCAGCCGCTTTACTAACAATCTCCCTCCTTGGAGACTCAGCACCTTTAACCTCCTGTTCCGTACAGGTGGCAATTTGTCCTGAGGATGAACGGGAAGAGGGGGAAACAATGAGAGACTAGCTCTAGGTGTTGGGACAGGCACAGGTCACTCTATTTTCCCATCAGGAAGAAGAATTAACCACAGTCTCAGCCTGCCCCCCGGAACCAGAATAGGGCCTGAAGCAATCTTGCGCTTTTGCGGCCAGCTCCCAAGAAAGCGAGTTGGAAAATGGAGCTCAGGGGCACTGCAATTCACAAACCTGCAGAGTTATAAATTATAACTCTCGACCACAAATATATTGAGGGAAGGCAACGAAGAAAATTTGAAAGCAAGGCAGAATTGCAAGAAACCCATTTCAGGAGGTAGATTCGAATCGCCTTGAAAGCACAGGAAAAGCGGCAAAACCTCGACAATGATGCCCTTGGCCAAAAAGGGCGTATGCGTTTTTTCCTGAATATATTCAGGAAAAAACGCATACGCCCTTTTTGGCCAACCAAGCAACCTGGAAAGGCAAATCAGCGCTACAAAGAAGTCTCGCTTCCCATCGGTCAAAAGGGCCATGCTGAATAAAGTGTCAAAACCAGAAATGCAGGACAGGCCATGGAGAAACGGGAGCCTTGCTACACTGATGGGCGGGATGTAAATTGCGAACAGCCACCCTGGAGAAGTGTACGGTGTGTCCTGAAACATCTAAAAAACTCTGCTTAGAGAGCATAGGGCACTTCCACTCATGGGCCTGTAAATTGGGAAAACTAAAAAACAGCAAGACACAGGCACCCCAAAGTTTAGGGCTGCTCTCTTGACAAGAACCTCCACTTCGTTACACCTTCAATATCCCAGGAAAGAGAACAATGGATAAAGAAGTTGTGGTCCTTATGTACAATGGAATATCACTCAGCCATGAAATCAACGTCATAAGGCTAGTAGCAGCATTATGAGTGGATGTAGGTACGACGATTCTAAGTTAAATAAGTCACACAGAAAAATACACTTGTCATAAGATATCACTTATAGAGGGAATGTAAAAACCGCTACACTTGAACTGAATTACAAAACGGAACAGAGTCACACGTTTAGAAAACACACTATGGCTGCTTAACAGGTAAGGTGAGGTGGGGTGATGCATAAAACACGGGGTTCAAATTAGCTCAGATACCGTTCCATAAACCCAATATGTAATACACAAGACCTACTCCTTGCTCAGTGAACTGGACTCAACACCCCCTATTCACCGCCCAAGAACATATCTGACTAGTAAGAATCTTAAAACCTATGTATTGATATCTCTCTGTAAGTGAGTCAAGTGGGTGTAAAGCGGCATAAACACAGCAGTGAAAAGCAGCTAAACCCCATTACAAAAATCAATTACTTTTAAAAACCCGTGAAACAAAGACAATGAAAGAGAGAGAAATTCTTACAAAATTATTTCAGGGGCTGTGATGCCACCTGGATTGACTATATCTAGACCCACAGCTGATTGAGACATAAGGGAGGACACTCTTGGGGCTGAGAGGTTTGGTGAGGTTGGGTGAGCAAACGCAGACCCTCTACAGTAATACTGCGTGGTACCCATTCCATGGGTCCCAAATCTCCAGGTTCAAGGGCATCTTCCTACATCGAAAACATGCACGAGAAACCCAGAAGATGGTACACCGTGTGATCGGGAAAGGTTTCTAAAACGCACCTCATTTCTCATCCCCTTGTGCTCGGGTTCGCCATTCCAGCCGCTTTACTAGCAATCTCCCTCCTTGGAGACTCAGCACCTTTAACCTCCTGTTCCGTACAGGTTGCAATTTGTCCTGAGGATGAACGGGAAGAGGGGGAAACAATGAGAGACTAGCTCTAGGTGTTGGGACAGGCACAGGTCACTCTATTTTCCCATCAGGAAGAAGAATTAACCACAGGCTCAGCCTGCCGCCTGGAACCAGAATAGGGCCTGAAGCAATCCTGCGCTTTTGCGGCCAGCTCCCAAGAAAGCGAGTTGGAAAATGGAGCTCAGGGGCACTGCAATTCACAAACCTGCAGAGTTATAAATGATAACTCTCGTCCACAAATATATTGAGGGAAGGTAACGAAGAGGATCTGAAAGCAAGGCAGAATTGCAGGAAACAGATTTCAGGAGGTAGATTCGAATCGCCTTGAAAGCACAGGAAAAGCGGCCAAACCTCGACAATGATGCCCTTGGCCAAAAAGGGCGTATGCGTTTTTTCCTGAATATATTCAGGAAAAAACGCATACGCCCTTTTTGGCCAACCAAGCAACCTGGAAAGGCAAATCAGCGCTACAAAGAAGTCTCGCTTCCCATCGGTCAAAAGGGCCATGCTGAATAAAGTGTCAAAACCAGAAATGCAGGACAGGCCATGGAGAAACGGGAGCCTTGCTACGCTGATGGGCGGGATGTAAATTGCGAACAGCCACCCTGGAGAAGTGTACGGTGTGTCCTGAAACATCTAAAAAACTCTGCTTAGAGAGCATAGGGCACTTCCACTCATGGGCCTGTAAATTGGGAAAACTAAAAAACAGCAAGACACAGGCGCCCCAAAGTTTAGGGCTGCTCTCTTGACAAGAACCTCCACTTCGTTACACCTTCAATATCCCAGGAAAGAGAAAAATGGATAAAGAAGTTGTGGTCCTTATGTACAATGGAATATCACTCAGCCATGAAATCAACGTCATAAGGCTTGTAGCAGCATTATGAGTGGATGTAGGTACGACGATTCTAAGTGAAATAAGTCACACAGAAAAAGACACTTGTCATAAGGTATGACTTATAGAGGGAATGTAAAAACCGCTACACTTGAACTGAATTACAAAACGGAACAGAGTCACACGTTTAGAAAACACACTATGGCTGCTTAACGGGAAAGGTGAGGGTGGGTGATGCATAAAACACGGGGTTCAAATTAGCTCAGATACCGTTCCATAAACCCAATATGTAATAGACAAGCCCTACTCCTTGCTCAGTGAACTGGACTCAACACCCCCTATTCAGCGCCCAAGAACATATCTGACTAGTAAGAATCTTAAAACCTATGTATTGATATCTCTCTGTAAGTGAGTCAAGTGGGTGTAAAGCGGCATAAACACAGCAGTGAAGAGCAGCTAAACCCCATTACAAAAATCAATTACTTTTAAAAACCCGTGAAACAAAGACAATGAAAGAGAGAGAAATTCTTACAAAATTATTTCAGGGGCTGTGATGCCACCTGGATTGACCATATCTAGACCCACAGCTGATTGAGACATAAGGGAGGACACTCTTGGGGCTGAGAGGTTTGGTGAGGTTGGGTGAGCAAACGCAGACCCTCTAAAGTAATACTGCGTGGTACCCATCCCATAGGTCCCAAATCTCCAGGTTCAAGGGCATCTTCCTACATCGAAAACATGCACGAGAAACCCAGAAGATGGTACACCGTGTGATCGGGAAAGGTTTCTAAAACGCACCTCATTTCTCATCCCCTTGTGCTCGGGTTCGCCATTCCAGCCGCTTTACTAACAATCTCCCTCCTTGGAGACTCAGCACCTTTAACCTCCTGTTCCGTACAGGTGGCAATTTGTCCTGAGGATGAACGGGAAGAGGGGGAACCAATGAGAGACTAGCTCTAGGTGTTGGGACAGGCACAGGTCACTCTATTTTCCCATCAGGAAGAAGAATTAACCACAGTCTCAGCCTGCCCCCCGGAACCAGAATAGGGCCTGAAGCAATCTTGCGCTTTTGCGGCCAGCTCCCAAGAAAGCGAGTTGGAAAATGGAGCTCAGGGGCACTGCAATTCACAAACCTGCAGAGTTATAAATTATAACTCTCGACCACAAATATATTGAGGGAAGGCAACGAAGAAAATTTGAAAGCAAGGCAGAATTGCAAGAAACCCATTTCAGGAGGTAGATTCGAATCGCCTTGAAAGCACAGGAAAAGCGGCCAAACCTCGACAATGATGCCCTTGGCCAAAAAGGGCGTATGCGTTTTTTCCTGAATATATTCAGGAAAAAACGCATACGCCCTTTTTGGCCAACCAAGCAACCTGGAAAGGCAAATCAGCGCTACAAAGAAGTCTCGCTTCCCATCGGTCAAAAGGGCCATGCTGAATAAAGTGTCACAACCAGAAATGCAGGACAGGCCATGGAGAAACGGGAGCCTTGCTACGCTGAGGGGCGGGATGTAAATTGCCAACAGCCACCCTGGAGAAGTGTACGGTGTGTCCTGAAACATCTAAAAAACTCAGCTTAGAGAGCATAGGGCACTTCCACTCATAGGCCTGTAAATTGGGAAAAATAAAAATCAGCAAGACACAGGCACCCCAAAATTTAGGGCTGCTCTCATGACAAGAACCTCCACTTCGTTACACCTTAAATATCCCAGGAAAGAGAAAAATGGATAAAGAAGTTGTGGTCCTTATGTACAATGGAATATCACTCAGCCATGAAATCAACGTCATAAGGCTAGTAGCAGCATTATGAGTGGATGTAGGTACGACGATTCTAAGTGAAATAAGTCACACAGAAAAAGACACTTGTCATAAGATATCACTTATAGAGGGAATGTAAAAACCGCTACACTTGAACTGAATTACAAAACGGAACAGAGTCACACGTTTAGAAAACACACTATGGCTGCTTAACGGGAAAGGTGAGGGTGGGTGATGCATAAAACACGGGGTTCAAATTAGCTCAGATACCGTTCCATAAACCCAATATGTAATACACAAGCCCTACTCCTTGCTCAGTGAACTGGACTCAACACCCCATATTCAGCGCCCAAGAACATATCTGACTAGTAAGAATCTTAAAACCTATGTATTGATATCTCTCTATAAGTGAGTCAAGTGGGTGTAAAGCGGCATAAACACAGCAGTGAAAAGCAGCTAAACCCCATTACAAAAATCAATTACTTTTAAAAACCCGTGAAACAAAGACAATGAAAGAGAGAGAAATTCTTACAAAATTATTTCAGGGGCTGTGATGCCACCTGGATTGACCATATCTAGACCCACAGCTGATTGAGACATAAGGGAGGACACTCTTGGGGCTGAGAGGTTTGGTGAGGTTGGGTGAGCAAACGCAGACCCTCTAAAGTAATACTGCGTGGTACCCATCCCATAGGTCCCAAATCTCCAGGTTCAAGGGCATCTTCCTACATCGAAAACATGCACGAGAAACCCAGAAGATGGTACACCGTGTGATCGGGAAAGGTTTCTAAAACGCACCTCATTTCTCATCCCCTTGTGCTCGGGTTCGCCATTCCAGCCGCTTTACTAACAATCTCCCTCCTTGGAGACTCAGCACCTTTAACCTCCTGTTCCGTACAGGTGGCAATTTGTCCTGAGGATGAACGGGAAGAGGGGGAACCAATGAGAGACTAGCTCTAGGTGTTGGGACAGGCACAGGTCACTCTATTTTCCCATCAGGAAGAAGAATTAACCACAGTCTCAGCCTGCCCCCCGGAACCAGAATAGGGCCTGAAGCAATCCTGCGCTTTTGCGGCCAGCTCCCAAGAAAGCGAGTTGGAAAATGGAGCTCAGGGGCACTGCAATTCACAAACCTGCAGAGTTATAAATTATAACTCTCGACCACAAATATATTGAGGGAAGGCAACGAAGAAAATTTGAAAGCAAGGCAGAATTGCAAGAAACCCATTTCAGGAGGTAGATTCGAATCGCCTTGAAAGCACAGGAAAAGCGGCAAAACCTCGACAATGATGCCCTTGGCCAAAAAGGGCGTATGCGTTTTTTCCTGAATATATTCAGGAGAAAACGCATACGCCCTTTTTGGCCATCCAAGCAACCTGGAAAGGCAAATCAGCGCTACAAAGAAGTCTCGCTTCCCATCGGTCAAAAGGGCCATGCTGAATAAAGTGTCACTACCAGAAATGCAGGACAGGCCATGGAGAAACGGGAGCCTTGCTACGCTGAGGGGCGGGATGTAAATTGCCAACAGCCACCCTGGAGAAGTGTACGGTGTGTCCTGAAACATCTAAAAAACTCAGCTTAGAGAGCATAGGGCACTTCCACTCATAGGCCTGTAAATTGGGAAAAATAAAAATCAGCAAGACACAGGCACCCCAAAATTTAGGGCTGCTCTCATGACAAGAACCTCCACTTCGTTACACCTTAAATATCCCAGGAAAGAGAAAAATGGATAAAGAAGTTGTGGTCCTTATGTACAATGGAAAATCACTCAGCCATGAAATCAACGTCATAAGGCTAGTAGCAGCATTATGAGTGGATGTAGGTACGACGATTCTAAGTGAAATAAGTCACACAGAAAAAGACACTTGTCATAAGATATCACTTATAGAGGGAATGTAAAAACCGCTACACTTGAACTGAATTACAAAACGGAACAGAGTCACACGTTTAGAAAACACACTATGGCTGCTTAACGGGAAAGGTGAGGGTGGGTGATGCATAAAACACGGGGTTCAAATTAGCTCAGATACCGTTCCATAAACCCAATATGTAATACACAAGCCCTACTCCTTGCTCAGTGAACTGGACTCAACACCCCCTATTCAGCGCCCAAGAACATATCTGACTAGTAAGAATCTTAAAACCTATGTATTGATATCTCTCTGTAAGTGAGTCAAGTGGGTGTAAAGCGGCATAAACACAGCAGTGAAAAGCAGCTAAACCCCATTACAAAAATCAATTACTTTTAAAAACCCGTGAAACAAAGACAATGAAAGAGAGAGAAATTCTTACAAAATTATTTCAGGGGCTGTGATGCCACCTGGATTGACCATATCTAGACCCAGAGCTGATTGAGACATAAGGGTGGACACTCTTGGGGCTGAGAGGTTTGGTGAGGTTGGGTGAGCAAACGCAGACCCTCTAAAGTAATACTGCGTGGTACCCATCCCATGGGTCCCAAATCTCCAGGTTCAAGGGCATCTTCCTACATCGAAAACATGCACGAGAAACCCAGAAGATGGCACACCGTGTGATCGGGAAAGGTTTCTAAAACGCACGTCATTTCTCATCTCCTTGTGCTCGGGTTCGCCATTCCAGCCGCTTTACTAGCAATCTCCCTCCTTGGAGACTCAGCACCTTTAACCTCCTGTTCCGTTCAGGTTGCAATTTGTCCTGAGGAGGAACGGAAAGAGGGGGAACCAATGAGAGACTAGCTCTAGGTGTTGGGACAGGCACAGGTCACTGTATTTTCCCATCAGGAAGAAGAATTAACCACAGGCTCAGCCTGCCGCCCGGAACCAGAATAGGGCCTGAAGCAATCCTGCGCTTTTGCGGCCAGCTCCCAAGAAAGCGAGTTGGAAAATGGAGCTCAGGGGCACTGCAATTCACAAACCTGCAGAGTTATAAATGATAACTCTCGTCCACAAATATATTGAGGGAAGGCAACCAAGAGGATTTGAAAGCAAGGCAGAATTGCAGGAAACAGATTTCAGGAGGTAGATTCGAATCGCCTTGAAAGCACAGGAAAAGCGGCCAAACCTCGACAATGATGCCCTTGGCCAAAAAGGGCGTATGCGTTTTTTCCTGAATATATTCAGGAAAAAACGCATACGCCCTTTTTGGCCAACCAAGCAACCTGGAAAGGCAAATCAGCGCTACAAAGAAGTCTCGCTTCCCATCGGTCAAAAGGGCCATGCTGAATAAAGTGTCAAAACCAGAAATGCAGGACAGCCCATGGAGAAACGGGAGCCTTGCTACACTGATGGGCGGGATGTAAATTGCGAACAGCCACCCTGGAGAAGTGTACGGTGTGTCCTGAAACATCTAAAAAACTCTGCTTAGAGAGCATAGGGCACTTCCACTCATGGGCCTGTAAATTGGGAAAACTAAAAAACAGCAAGACACAGGCACCCCAAAGTTTAGGGCTGCTCTCTTGACAAGAACCTCCACTTCGTTACACCTTCAATATCCCAGGAAAGAGAAAAATGGATAAAGAAGTTGTGGTCCTTATGTACAATGGAATATCACTCAGCCATGAAATCAACGTCATAAGGCTAGTAGCAGCATTATGAGTGGATGTAGGTACGACGATTCTAAGTGAAATAAGTCACACAGAAAAATACACTTGTCATAAGATATCACTTATAGAGGGAATGTAAAAACCGCTACACTTGAACTGAATTACAAAACGGAACAGAGTCACACGTTTAGAAAACACACTATGGCTGCTTAACAGGTAAGGTGAGGTGGGGTGATGCATAAAACACGGGGTTCAAATTAGCTCAGATACCGTTCCATAAACCCAATATGTAATACACAAGACCTACTCCTTGCTCAGTGAACTGGACTCAACACCCCCTATTCACCGCCCAAGAACATATCTGACTAGTAAGAATCTTAAAACCTATGTATTGATATCTCTCTGTAAGTGAGTCAAGTGGGTGTAAAGCGGCATAAACACAGCAGTGAAAAGCAGCTAAACCCCAGTACAAAAATCAATTACTTTTAAAAACCCGTGAAACAAAGACAATGAAAGAGAGAGAAATTCTTACAAAATTATTTCAGGGGCTGTGATGCCACCTGGATTGACTATATCTAGACCCACAGCTGATTGAGACATAAGGGAGGACACTCTTGGGGCTGAGAGGTTTGGTGAGGTTGGGTGAGCAAACGCAGACCCTCTAAAGTAATACTGCGTGGTACCCATTCCATGGGTCCCAAATCTCCAGGTTCAAGGGCATCTTCCTACATCGAAAACATGCACGAGAAACCCAGAAGATGGTACACCGTGTGATTGGGAAAGGTTTCTAAAACGCACCTCATTTCTCATCCCCTTGTGCTCGGGTTCGCCATTCCAGCCGCTTTACTAGCAATCTCCCTCCTTGGAGACTCAGCACCTTTAACCTCCTGTTCCGTACAGGTTGCAATTTGTCCTGAGGATGAACGGGAAGAGGGGGAAACAATGAGAGACTAGCTCTAGGTGTTGGGACAGGCACAGGTCACTCTATTTTCCCATCAGGAAGAAGAATTAACCACAGGCTCAGCCTGCCGCCCGGAACCAGAATAGGGCCTGAAGCAATCCTGCGCTTTTGCGGCCAGCTCCCAAGAAAGCGAGTTGGAAAATGGAGCTCAGGGGCACTGCAATTCACAAACCTGCAGAGTTATAAATGATAACTCTCGTCCACAAATATATTGAGGGAAGGTAACGAAGAGGATCTGAAAGCAAGGCAGAATTGCAGGAAACAGATTTCAGGAGGTAGATTCGAATCGCCTTGAAAGCACAGGAAAAGCGGCCAAACCTCGACAATGATGCCCTTGGCCAAAAAGGGCGTATGCGTTTTTTCCTGAATATATTCAGGAAAAAACGCATACGCCCTTTTTGGCCAACCAAGCAACCTGGAAAGGCAAATCAGCGCTACAAAGAAGTCTCGCTTCCCATCGGTCAAAAGGGCCATGCTGAATAAAGTGTCAAAACCAGAAATGCAGGACAGGCCATGGAGAAACGGGAGCCTTGCTACGCTGATGGGCGGGATGTAAATTGCGAACAGCCACCCTGGAGAAGTGTACGGTGTGTCCTGAAACATCTAAAAAACTCTGCTTAGAGAGCATAGGGCACTTCCACTCATGGGCCTGTAAATTGGGAAAACTAAAAAACAGCAAGACACAGGCGCCCCAAAGTTTAGGGCTGCTCTCTTGACAAGAACCTCCACTTCGTTACACCTTCAATATCCCAGGAAAGAGAAAAATGGATAAAGAAGTTGTGGTCCTTATGTACAATGGAATATCACTCAGCCATGAAATCAACGTCATAAGGCTTGTAGCAGCATTATGAGTGGATGTAGGTACGACGATTCTAAGTGAAATAAGTCACACAGAAAAAGACACTTGTCATAAGGTATGACTTATAGAGGGAATGTAAAAACCGCTACACTTGAACTGAATTACAAAACGGAACAGAGTCACACGTTTAGAAAACACACTATGGCTGCTTAACGGGAAAGGTGAGGGTGGGTGATGCATAAAACACGGGGTTCAAATTAGCTCAGATACCGTTCCATAAACCCAATATGTAATAGACAAGCCCTACTCCTTGCTCAGTGAACTGGACTCAACACCCCCTATTCAGCGCCCAAGAACATATCTGACTAGTAAGAATCTTAAAACCTATGTATTGATATCTCTCTGTAAGTGAGTCAAGTGGGTGTAAAGCGGCATAAACACAGCAGTGAAGAGCAGCTAAACCCCATTACAAAAATCAATTACTTTTAAAAACCCGTGAAACAAAGACAATGAAAGAGAGAGAAATTCTTACAAAATTATTTCAGGGGCTGTGATGCCACCTGGATTGACCATATCTAGACCCACAGCTGATTGAGACATAAGGGAGGACACTCTTGGGGCTGAGAGGTTTGGTGAGGTTGGGTGAGCAAACGCAGACCCTCTAAAGTAATACTGCGTGGTACCCATCCCATAGGTCCCAAATCTCCAGGTTCAAGGGCATCTTCCTACATCGAAAACATGCACGAGAAACCCAGAAGATGGTACACCGTGTGATCGGGAAAGGTTTCTAAAACGCACCTCATTTCTCATCCCCTTGTGCTCGGGTTCGCCATTCCAGCCGCTTTACTAGCAATCTCCCTCCTTGGAGACTCAGCACCTTTAACCTCCTGTTCCGTACAGGTTGCAATTTGTCCTGAGGATGAACGGGAAGAGGGGGAAACAATGAGAGACTAGCTCTAGGTGTTGGGACAGGCACAGGTCACTCTATTTTCCCATCAGGAAGAAGAATTAACCACAGGCTCAGCCTGCCGCCCGGAACCAGAATAGGGCCTGAAGCAATCCTGCGCTTTTGCGGCCAGCTCCCAAGAAAGCGAGTTGGAAAATGGAGCTCAGGGGCACTGCAATTCACAAACCTGCAGAGTTATAAATGATAACTCTCGTCCACAAATATATTGAGGGAAGGTAACGAAGAGGATCTGAAAGCAAGGCAGAATTGCAGGAAACAGATTTCAGGAGGTAGATTCGAATCGCCTTGAAAGCACAGGAAAAGCGGCCAAACCTCGACAATGATGCCCTTGGCCAAAAAGGGCGTATGCGTTTTTTCCTGAATATATTCAGGAAAAAACGCATACGCCCTTTTTGGCCAACCAAGCAACCTGGAAAGGCAAATCAGCGCTACAAAGAAGTCTCGCTTCCCATCGGTCAAAAGGGCCATGCTGAATAAAGTGTCACAACCAGAAATGCAGGACAGGCCATGGAGAAACGGGAGCCTTGCTACGCTGAGGGGCGGGATGTAAATTGCCAACAGCCACCCTGGAGAAGTGTACGGTGTGTCCTGAAACATCTAAAAAACTCAGCTTAGAGAGCATAGGGCACTTCCACTCATAGGCCTGTAAATTGGGAAAAATAAAAATCAGCAAGACACAGGCACCCCAAAATTTAGGGCTGCTCTCATGACAAGAACCTCCACTTCGTTACACCTTAAATATCCCAGGAAAGAGAAAAATGGATAAAGAAGTTGTGGTCCTTATGTACAATGGAATATCACTCAGCCATGAAATCAACGTCATAAGGCTAGTAGCAGCATTATGAGTGGATGTAGGTACGACGATTCTAAGTGAAATAAGTCACACAGAAAAAGACACTTGTCATAAGGTATGACTTATAGAGGGAATGTAAAAACCGCTACACTTGAACTGAATTACAAAACGGAACAGAGTCACACGTTTAGAAAACACACTATGGCTGCTTAACGGGAAAGGTGAGGGTGGGTGATGCATAAAACACGGGGTTCAAATTAGCTCAGATACCGTTCCATAAACCCAATATGTAATAGACAAGCCCTACTCCTTGCTCAGTGAACTGGACTCAACACCCCCTATTCAGCGCCCAAGAACATATCTGACTAGTAAGAATCTTAAAACCTATGTATTGATATCTCTCTGTAAGTGAGTCAAGTGGGTGTAAAGCGGCATAAACACAGCAGTGAAGAGCAGCTAAACCCCATTACAAAAATCAATTACTTTTAAAAACCCGTGAAACAAAGACAATGAAAGAGAGAGAAATTCTTACAAAATTATTTCAGGGGCTGTGATGCCACCTGGATTGACCATATCTAGACCCACAGCTGATTGAGACATAAGGGAGGACACTCTTGGGGCTGAGAGGTTTGGTGAGGTTGGGTGAGCAAACGCAGACCCTCTAAAGTAATACTGCGTGGTACCCATCCCATAGGTCCCAAATCTCCAGGTTCAAGGGCATCTTCCTACATCGAAAACATGCACGAGAAACCCAGAAGATGGTACACCGTGTGATCGGGAAAGGTTTCTAAAACGCACCTCATTTCTCATCCCCTTGTGCTCGGGTTCGCCATTCCAGCCGCTTTACTAACAATCTCCCTCCTTGGAGACTCAGCACCTTTAACCTCCTGTTCCGTACAGGTGGCAATTTGTCCTGAGGATGAACGGGAAGAGGGGGAACCAATGAGAGACTAGCTCTAGGTGTTGGGACAGGCACAGGTCACTCTATTTTCCCATCAGGAAGAAGAATTAACCACAGTCTCAGCCTGCCCCCCGGAACCAGAATAGGGCCTGAAGCAATCCTGTGCTTTTGCGGCCAGCTCCCAAGAAAGCGAGTTGGAAAATGGAGCTCAGGGGCACTGCAATTCACAAACCTGCAGAGTTATAAATTATAACTCTCGACCACAAATATATTGAGGGAAGGCAACGAAGAAAATTTGAAAGCAAGGCAGAATTGCAAGAAACCCATTTCAGGAGGTAGATTCGAATCGCCTTGAAAGCACAGGAAAAGCGGCAAAACCTCGACAATGATGCCCTTGGCCAAAAAGGGCGTATGCGTTTTTTCCTGAATATATTCAGGAAAAAACGCATACGCCCTTTTTGGCCAACCAAGCAACCTGGAAAGGCAAATCAGCGCTACAAAGAAGTCTCGCTTCCCATCGGTCAAAAGGGCCATGCTGAATAAAGTGTCACAACCAGAAATGCAGGACAGGCCATGGAGAAACGGGAGCCTTGCTACGCTGAGGGGCGGGATGTAAATTGCCAACAGCCACCCTGGAGAAGTGTACGGTGTGTCCTGAAACATCTAAAAAACTCAGCTTAGAGAGCATAGGGCACTTCCACTCATAGGCCTGTAAATTGGGAAAAATAAAAATCAGCAAGACACAGGCACCCCAAAATTTAGGGCTGCTCTCATGACAAGAACCTCCACTTCGTTACACCTTAAATATCCCAGGAAAGAGAAAAATGGATAAAGAAGTTGTGGTCCTTATGTACAATGGAATATCACTCAGCCATGAAATCAACGTCATAAGGCTAGTAGCAGCATTATGAGTGGATGTAGGTACGACGATTCTAAGTGAAATAAGTCACACAGAAAAAGACACTTGTCATAAGGTATGACTTATAGAGGGAATGTAAAAACCGCTACACTTGAACTGAATTACAAAACGGAACAGAGTCACACGTTTAGAAAACACACTATGGCTGCTTAACGGGAAAGGTGAGGGTGGGTGATGCATAAAACACGGGGTTCAAATTAGCTCAGATACCGTTCCATAAACCCAATATGTAATAGACAAGCCCTACTCCTTGCTCAGTGAACTGGACTCAACACCCCCTATTCAGCGCCCAAGAACATATCTGACTAGTAAGAATCTTAAAACCTATGTATTGATATCTCTCTGTAAGTGAGTCAAGTGGGTGTAAAGCGGCATAAACACAGCAGTGAAAAGCAGCTAAACCCCATTACAAAAATCAATTACTTTTAAAAACCCGTGAAACAAAGACAATGAAAGAGAGAGAAATTCTTACAAAATTATTTCAGGGGCTGTGATGCCACCTGGATTGACCATATCTAGACCCAGAGCTGATGGAGACATAAGGGTGGACACTCTTGGGGCTGAGAGGTTTGGTGAGGTTGGGTGAGCAAACGCAGACCCTCTAAAGTAATACTGCGTGGTACCCATCCCATGGGTCCCAAATCTCCAGGTTCAAGGGCATCTTCCTACATCGAAAACATGCACGAGAAACCCAGAAGATGGCACACCGTGTGATCGGGAAAGGTTTCTAAAACGCACGTCATTTCTCATCTCCTTGTGCTCGGGTTCGCCATTCCAGCCGCTTTATTAGCAATCTCCCTCCTTGGAGACTCAGCACCTTTAACCTCCTGTTCCGTTCAGGTTGCAATTTGTCCTGAGGAGGAACGGAAAGAGGGGGAACCAATGAGAGACTAGCTCTAGGTGTTGGGACAGGCACAGGTCACTCTATTTTCCCATCAGGAAGAAGAATTAACCACAGGCTCAGCCTGCCGCCCGGAACCAGAATAGGGCCTGAAGCAATCCTGCGCTTTTGCGGCCAGCTCCCAAGAAAGCGAGTTGGAAAATGGAGCTCAGGGGCACTGCAATTCACAAACCTGCAGAGTTATAAATGATAACTCTCGTCCACAAATATATTGAGGGAAGGCAACGAAGAGGATTTGAAAGCAAGGCAGAATTGCAGGAAACAGATTTCAGGAGGTAGATTCGAATCGCCTTGAAAGCACAGGAAAAGCGGCCAAACCTCGACAATGATGCCCTTGGCCAAAAAGGGCGTATGCGTTTTTTCCTGAATATATTCAGGAAAAAACGCATACGCCCTTTTTGGCCAACCAAGCAACCTGGAAAGGCAAATCAGCGCTACAAAGAAGTCTCGCTTCCCATCGGTCAAAAGGGCCATGCTGAATAAAGTGTCAAAACCAGAAATGCAGGACAGGCCATGGAGAAACGGGAGCCTTGCTACGCTGATGGGCGGGATGTAAATTGCGAACAGCCACCCTGGAGAAGTGTACGGTGTGTCCTGAAACATCTAAAAAACTCTGCTTAGAGAGCATAGGGCACTTCCACTCATGGGCCTGTAAATTGGGAAAACTAAAAAACAGCAAGACACAGGCACCCCAAAGTTTAGGGCTGCTCTCTTGACAAGAACCTCCACTTCGTTACACCTTCAATATCCCAGGAAAGAGAAAAATGGATAAAGAAGTTGTGGTCCTTATGTACAATGGAATATCACTCAGCCATGAAATCAACGTCATAAGGCTAGTAGCAGCATTATGAGTGGATGTAGGTACGTCGATTCTAAGTGAAATAAGTCACACAGAAAAAGACACTTGTCATAAGGTATGACTTATAGAGGGAATGTAAAAACCGCTACACTTGAACTGAATTACAAAACGGAACAGAGTCACACGTTTAGAAAACACACTATGGCTGCTTAACGGGAAAGGTGAGGGTGGGTGATGCATAAAACACGGGGTTCAAATTAGCTCACATACCGTTCCATAAACCCAATATGTAATAGACAAGCCCTACTCCTTGCTCAGTGAACTGGACTCAACACCCCCTATTCAGCGCCCAAGAACATATCTGACTAGTAAGAATCTTAAAACCTATGTATTGATATCTCTCTGTAAGTGAGTCAAGTGGGTGTAAAGCGGCATAAACACAGCAGTGAAGAGCAGCTAAACCCCATTACAAAAATCAATTACTTTTAAAAACCCGTGAAACAAAGACAATGAAAGAGAGAGAAATTCTTACAAAATTATTTCAGGGGCTGTGATGCCACCTGGATTGACCATATCTAGACCCACATCTGATTGAGACATAAGGGAGGACACTCTTGGGGCTGAGAGGTTTGGTGAGGTTGGGTGAGCAAACGCAGACCCTCTAAAGTAATACTGCGTGGTACCCATCCCATAGGTCCCAAATCTCCAGGTTCAAGGGCATCTTCCTACATCGAAAACATGCACGAGAAACCCAGAAGATGGTACACCGTGTGATCGGGAAAGGTTTCTAAAACGCACCTCATTTCTCATCCCCTTGTGCTCGGGTTCGCCATTCCAGCCGCTTTACTAACAATCTCCCTCCTTGGAGACTCAGCACCTTTAACCTCCTGTTCCGTACAGGTGGCAATTTGTCCTGAGGATGAACGGGAAGAGGGGGAACCAATGAGAGACTAGCTCTAGGTGTTGGGACAGGCACAGGTCACTCTATTTTCCCATCAGGAAGAAGAATTAACCACAGTCTCAGCCTGCCCCCCGGAACCAGAATAGGGCCTGAAGCAATCCTGCGCTTTTGCGGCCAGCTCCCAAGCAAGCGAGTTGGAAAATGGAGCTCAGGGGCACTGCAATTCACAAACCTGCAGAGTTATAAATTATAACTCTCGACCACAAATATATTGAGGGAAGGCAACGAAGAAAATTTGAAAGCAAGGCAGAATTGCAAGAAACCCATTTCAGGAGGTAGATTCGAATCGCCTTGAAAGCACAGGAAAAGCGGCAAAACCTCGACAATGATGCCCTTGGCCAAAAA
The DNA here is from genome assembly GCF_028021215.1 of Eschrichtius robustus. Taxonomy (NCBI): domain Eukaryota; kingdom Metazoa; phylum Chordata; class Mammalia; order Artiodactyla; family Eschrichtiidae; genus Eschrichtius; species Eschrichtius robustus. Next base: position 86,664 of record NW_027175528.1, read on the forward strand.
GGGCGTATGCGTTTTTTCCTGAATATATTCAGGAAAAAACGCATACGCCCTTTTTGGCCAACCAAGCAACCTGGAAAGGCAAATCAGCGCTACAAAGAAGTCTCGCTTCCCATCGGTCAAAAGGGCCATGCTGAATAAAGTGTCACAACCAGAAATGCAGGACAGGCCATGGAGAAACGGGAGCCTTGCTACGCTGAGGGGCGGGATGTAAATTGCCAACAGCCACCCTGGAGAAGTGTACGGTGTGTCCTGAAACATCTAAAAAACTCAGCTTAGAGAGCATAGGGCACTTCCACTCATAGGCCTGTAAATTGGGAAAAATAAAAATCAGCAAGACACAGGCACCCCAAAATTTAGGGCTGCTCTCATGACAAGAACCTCCACTTCGTTACACCTTAAATATCCCAGGAAAGAGAAAAATGGATAAAGAAGTTGTGGTCCTTATGTACAATGGAATATCACTCAGCCATGAAATCAACGTCATAAGGCTAGTAGCAGCATTATGAGTGGATGTAGGTACGACGATTCTAAGTGAAATAAGTCACACAGAAAAAGACACTTGTCATAAGATATCACTTATAGAGGGAATGTAAAAACCGCTACACTTGAACTGAATTACAAAACGGAACAGAGTCACACGTTTAGAAAACACACTATGGCTGCTTAACGGGAAAGGTGAGGGTGGGTGATGCATAAAACACGGGGTTCAAATTAGCTCAGATACCGTTCCATAAACCCAATATGTAATACACAAGCCCTACTCCTTGCTCAGTGAACTGGACTCAACACCCCATATTCAGCGCCCAAGAACATATCTGACTAGTAAGAATCTTAAAACCTATGTATTGATATCTCTCTGTAAGTGAGTCAAGTGTGTGTAAAGCGGCATAAACACAGCAGTGAAAAGCAGCTAAACCCCATTACAAAAATCAATTACTTTTAAAAACCCGTGAAACAAAGACAATGAAAGAGAGAGAAATTCTTACAAAATTATTTCAGGGGCTGTGATGCCACCTGGATTGACCATATCTAGACCCAGAGCTGATGGAGACATAAGGGTGGACACTCTTGGGGCTGAGAGGTTTGGTGAGGTTGGGTGAGCAAACGCAGACCCTCTAAAGTAATACTGCGTGGTACCCATCCCATGGGTCCCAAATCTCCAGGTTCAAGGGCATCTTCCTACATCGAAAACATGCACGAGAAACCCAGAAGATGGCACACCGTGTGATCGGGAAAGGTTTCTAAAACGCACGTCATTTCTCATCTCCTTGTGCTCGGGTTCGCCATTCCAGCCGCTTTACTAGCAATCTCCCTCCTTGGAGACTCAGCACCTTTAACCTCCTGTTCCGTTCAGGTTGCAATTTGTCCTGAGGAGGAACGGAAAGAGGGGGAACCAATGAGAGACTAGCTCTAGGTGTTGGGACAGGCACAGGTCACTGTATTTTCCCATCAGGAAGAAGAATTAACCACAGGCTCAGCCTGCCGCCCGGAACCAGAATAGGGCCTGAAGCAATCCTGCGCTTTTGCGGCCAGCTCCCAAGAAAGCGAGTTGGAAAATGGAGCTCAGGGGCACTGCAATTCACAAACCTGCAGAGTTATAAATGATAACTCTCGTCCACAAATATATTGAGGGAAGGCAACGAAGAGGATTTGAAAGCAAGGCAGAATTGCAGGAAACAGATTTCAGGAGGTAGATTCGAATCGCCTTGAAAGCACAGGAAAAGCGGCCAAACCTCGACAATGATGCCCTTGGCCAAAAAGGGCGTATGCGTTTTTTCCTGAATATATTCAGGAAAAAACGCATACGCCCTTTTTGGCCAACCAAGCAACCTGGAAAGGCAAATCAGCGCTACAAAGAAGTCTCGCTTCCCATCGGTCAAAAGGGCCATGCTGAATAAAGTGTCAAAACCAGAAATGCAGGACAGGCCATGGAGAAACGGGAGCCTTGCTACACTGATGGGCGGGATGTAAATTGCGAACAGCCACCCTGGAGAAGTGTACGGTGTGTCCTGAAACATCTAAAAAACTCTGCTTAGAGAGCATAGGGCACTTCCACTCATGGGCCTGTAAATTGGGAAAACTAAAAAACAGCAAGACACAGGCACCCCAAAGTTTAGGGCTGCTCTCTTGACAAGAACCTCCACTTCGTTACACCTTCAATATCCCAGGAAAGAGAAAAATGGATAAAGAAGTTGTGGTCCTTATGTACAATGGAATATCACTCAGCCATGAAATCAACGTCATAAGGCTAGTAGCAGCATTATGAGTGGATGTAGGTACGACGATTCTAAGTTAAATAAGTCACACAGAAAAATACACTTGTCATAAGATATCACTTATAGAGGGAATGTAAAAACCGCTACACTTGAACTGAATTACAAAACGGAACAGAGTCACACGTTTAGAAAACACACTATGGCTGCTTAACAGGTAAGGTGAGGTGGGGTGATGCATAAAACACGGGGTTCAAATTAGCTCAGATACCGTTCCATAAACCCAATATGTAATACACAAGACCTACTCCTTGCTCAGTGAACTGGACTCAACACCCCCTATTCACCGCCCAAGAACATATCTGACTAGTAAGAATCTTAAAACCTATGTATTGATATCTCTCTGTAAGTGAGTCAAGTGGGTGTAAAGCGGCATAAACACAGCAGTGAAAAGCAGCTAAACCCCATTACAAAAATCAATTACTTTTAAAAACCCGTGAAACAAAGACAATGAAAGAGAGAGAAATTCTTACAAAATTATTTCAGGGGCTGTGATGCCACCTGGATTGACTATATCTAGACCCACAGCTGATTGAGACATAAGGGAGGACACTCTTGGGGCTGAGAGGTTTGGTGAGGTTGGGTGAGCAAACGCAGACCCTCTAAAGTAATACTGCGTGGTACCCATTCCATGGGTCCCAAATCTCCAGGTTCAAGGGCATCTTCCTACATCGAAAACATGCACGAGAAACCCAGAAGATGGTACACCGTGTGATCGGGAAAGGTTTCTAAAACGCACCTCATTTCTCATCCCCTTGTGCTCGGGTTCGCCATTCCAGCCGCTTTACTAGCAATCTCCCTCCTTGGAGACTCAGCACCTTTAACCTCCTGTTCCGTACAGGTTGCAATTTGTCCTGAGGATGAACGGGAAGAGGGGGAAACAATGAGAGACTAGCTCTAGGTGTTGGGACAGGCACAGGTCACTCTATTTTCCCATCAGGAAGAAGAATTAACCACAGGCTCAGCCTGCCGCCCGGAACCAGAATAGGGCCTGAAGCAATCCTGCGCTTTTGCGGCCAGCTCCCAAGAAAGCGAGTTGGAAAATGGAGCTCAGGGGCACTGCAATTCACAAACCTGCAGAGTTATAAATGATAACTCTCGTCCACAAATATATTGAGGGAAGGTAACGAAGAGGATCTGAAAGCAAGGCAGAATTGCAGGAAACAGATTTCAGGAGGTAGATTCGAATCGCCTTGAAAGCACAGGAAAAGCGGCCAAACCTCGACAATGATGCCCTTGGCCAAAAAGGGCGTATGCGTTTTTTCCTGAATATATTCAGGAAAAAACGCATACGCCCTTTTTGGCCAACCAAGCAACCTGGAAAGGCAAATCAGCGCTACAAAGTAGTCTCGCTTCCCATCGGTCAAAAGGGCCATGCTGAATAAAGTGTCAAAACCAGAAATGCAGGACAGGCCATGGAGAAACGGGAGCCTTGCTACGCTGATGGACGGGATGTAAATTGCGAACAGCCACCCTGGAGAAGTGTACGGTGTGTCCTGAAACATCTAAAAAACTCTGCTTAGAGAGCATAGGGCACTTCCACTCATGGGCCTGTAAATTGGGAAAACTAAAAAACAGCAAGACACAGGCGCCCCAAAGTTTAGGGCTGCTCTCTTGACAAGAACCTCCACTTCGTTACACCTTCAATATCCCAGGAAAGAGAAAAATGGATAAAGAAGTTGTGGTCCTTATGTACAATGGAATATCACTCAGCCATGAAATCAACGTCATAAGGCTTGTAGCAGCATTATGAGTGGATGTAGGTACGACGATTCTAAGTGAAATAAGTCACACAGAAAAAGACACTTGTCATAAGGTATGACTTATAGAGGGAATGTAAAAACCGCTACACTTGAACTGAATTACAAAACGGAACAGAGTCACACGTTTAGAAAACACACTATGGCTGCTTAACGGGAAAGGTGAGGGTGGGTGATGCATAAAACACGGGGTTCAAATTAGCTCAGATACCGTTCCATAAACCCAATATGTAATAGACAAGCCCTACTCCTTGCTCAGTGAACTGGACTCAACACCCCCTATTCAGCGCCCAAGAACATATCTGACTAGTAAGAATCTTAAAACCTATGTATTGATATCTCTCTGTAAGTGAGTCAAGTGGGTGTAAAGCGGCATAAACACAGCAGTGAAGAGCAGCTAAACCCCATTACAAAAATCAATTACTTTTAAAAACCCGTGAAACAAAGACAATGAAAGAGAGAGAAATTCTTACAAAATTATTTCAGGGGCTGTGATGCCACCTGGATTGACCATATCTAGACCCACAGCTGATTGAGACATAAGGGAGGACACTCTTGGGGCTGAGAGGTTTGGTGAGGTTGGGTGAGCAAACGCAGACCCTCTAAAGTAATACTGCGTGGTACCCATCCCATAGGTCCCAAATCTCCAGGTTCAAGGGCATCTTCCTACATCGAAAACATGCACGAGAAACCCAGAAGATGGTACACCGTGTGATCGGGAAAGGTTTCTAAAACGCACCTCATTTCTCATCCCCTTGTGCTCGGGTTCGCCATTCCAGCCGCTTTACTAACAATCTCCCTCCTTGGAGACTCAGCACCTTTAACCTCCTGTTCCGTACAGGTGGCAATTTGTCCTGAGGATGAACGGGAAGAGGGGGAACCAATGAGAGACTAGCTCTAGGTGTTGGGACAGGCACAGGTCACTCTATTTTCCCATCAGGAAGAAGAATTAACCACAGTCTCAGCCTGCCCCCCGGAACCAGAATAGGACCTGAAGCAATCTTGCGCTTTTGCGGCCAGCTCCCAAGAAAGCGAGTTGGAAAATGGAGCTCAGGGGCACTGCAATTCACAAACCTGCAGAGTTATAAATTATAACTCTCGACCACAAATATATTGAGGGAAGGCAACGAAGAAAATTTGAAAGCAAGGCAGAATTGCAAGAAACCCATTTCAGGAGGTAGATTCGAATCGCCTTGAAAGCACAGGAAAAGCGGCAAAACCTCGACAATGATGCCCTTGGCCAAAAAGGGCGTATGCGTTTTTTCCTGAATATATTCAGGGAAAAACGCATACGCCCTTTTTGGCCAACCAAGCAACCTGGAAAGGCAAATCAGCGCTACAAAGAAGTCTCGCTTCCCATCGGTCAAAAGGGCCATGCTGAATAAAGTGTCACAACCAGAAATGCAGGACAGGCCATGGAGAAACGGGAGCCTTGCTACGCTGAGGGGCGGGATGTAAATTGCCAACAGCCACCCTGGAGAAGTGTACGGTGTGTCCTGAAACATCTAAAAAACTCAGCTTAGAGAGCATAGGGCACTTCCACTCATAGGCCTGTAAATTGGGAAAAATAAAAATCAGCAAGACACAGGCACCCCAAAATTTAGGGCTGCTCTCATGACAAGAACCTCCACTTCGTTACACCTTAAATATCCCAGGAAAGAGAAAAATGGATAAAGAAGTTGTGGTCCTTATGTACAATGGAATATCACTCAGCCATGAAATCAACGTCATAAGGCTAGTAGCAGCATTATGAGTGGATGTAGGTACGACGATTCTAAGTGAAATAAGTCACACAGAAAAAGACACTTGTCATAAGGTATGACTTATAGAGGGAATGTAAAAACCGCTACACTTGAACTGAATTACAAAACGGAACAGAGTCACACGTTTAGAAAACACACTATGGCTGCTTAACGGGAAAGGTGAGGGTGGGTGATGCATAAAACACGGGGTTCAAATTAGCTCAGATACCGTTCCATAAACCCAATATGTAATAGACAAGCCCTACTCCTTGCTCAGTGAACTGGACTCAACACCCCCTATTCAGCGCCCAAGAACATATCTGACTAGTAAGAATCTTAAAACCTATGTATTGATATCTCTCTGTAAGTGAGTCAAGTGGGTGTAAAGCGGCATAAACACAGCAGTGAAAAGCAGCTAAACCCCATTACAAAAATCAATTACTTTTAAAAACCCGTGAAACAAAGACAATGAAAGAGAGAGAAATTCTTACAAAATTATTTCAGGGGCTGTGATGCCACCTGGATTGACCATATCTAGACCCAGAGCTGATGGAGACATAAGGGTGGACACTCTTGGGGCTGAGAGGTTTGGTGAGGTTGGGTGAGCAAACGCAGACCCTCTAAAGTAATACTGCGTGGTACCCATCCCATGGGTCCCAAATCTCCAGGTTCAAGGGCATCTTCCTACATCGAAAACATGCACGAGAAACCCAGAAGATGGCACACCGTGTGATCGGGAAAGGTTTCTAAAACGCACGTCATTTCTCATCTCCTTGTGCTCGGGTTCGCCATTCCAGCCGCTTTATTAGCAATCTCCCTCCTTGGAGACTCAGCACCTTTAACCTCCTGTTCCGTTCAGGTTGCAATTTGTCCTGAGGAGGAACGGAAAGAGGGGGAACCAATGAGAGACTAGCTCTAGGTGTTGGGACAGGCACAGGTCACTCTATTTTCCCATCAGGAAGAAGAATTAACCACAGGCTCAGCCTGCCGCCCGGAACCAGAATAGGGCCTGAAGCAATCCTGCGCTTTTGCGGCCAGCTCCCAAGAAAGCGAGTTGGAAAATGGAGCTCAGGGGCACTGCAATTCACAAACCTGCAGAGTTATAAATGATAACTCTCGTCCACAAATATATTGAGGGAAGGCAACGAAGAGGATTTGAAAGCAAGGCAGAATTGCAGGAAACAGATTTCAGGAGGTAGATTCGAATCGCCTTGAAAGCACAGGAAATGCGGCCAAACCTCGACAATGATGCCCTTGGCCAAAAAGGGCGTATGCGTTTTTTCCTGAATATATTCAGGAAAAAACGCATACGCCCTTTTTGGCCAACCAAACAACCTGGAAAGGCAAATCAGCGCTACAAAGAAGTCTCGCTTCCCATCGGTCAAAAGGGCCATGCTGAATAAAGTGTCAAAACCAGAAATGCAGGACAGGCCATGGAGAAACGGGAGCCTTGCTACGCTGATGGGCGGGATGTAAATTGCGAACAGCCACCCTGGAGAAGTGTACGGTGTGTCCTGAAACATCTAAAAAACTCTGCTTAGAGAGCATAGGGCACTTCCACTCATGGGCCTGTAAATTGGGAAAACTAAAAAACAGCAAGACACAGGCACCCCAAAGTTTAGGGCTGCTCTCTTGACAAGAACCTCCACTTCGTTACACCTTCAATATCCCAGGAAAGAGAAAAATGGATAAAGAAGTTGTGGTCCTTATGTACAATGGAATATCACTCAGCCATGAAATCAACGTCATAAGGCTAGTAGCAGCATTATGAGTGGATGTAGGTACGTCGATTCTAAGTGAAATAAGTCACACAGAAAAAGACACTTGTCATAAGGTATGACTTATAGAGGGAATGTAAAAACCGCTACACTTGAACTGAATTACAAAACGGAACAGAGTCACACGTTTAGAAAACACACTATGGCTGCTTAACGGGAAAGGTGAGGGTGGGTGATGCATAAAACACGGGGTTCAAATTAGCTCACATACCGTTCCATAAACCCAATATGTAATAGACAAGCCCTACTCCTTGCTCAGTGAACTGGACTCAACACCCCCTATTCAGCGCCCAAGAACATATCTGACTAGTAAGAATCTTAAAACCTATGTATTGATATCTCTCTGTAAGTGAGTCAAGTGGGTGTAAAGCGGCATAAACACAGCAGTGAAGAGCAGCTAAACCCCATTACAAAAATCAATTACTTTTAAAAACCCGTGAAACAAAGACAATGAAAGAGAGAGAAATTCTTACAAAATTATTTCAGGGGCTGTGATGCCACCTGGATTGACCATATCTAGACCCACAGCTGATTGAGACATAAGGGAGGACACTCTTGGGGCTGAGAGGTTTGGTGAGGTTGGGTGAGCAAACGCAGACCCTCTAAAGTAATACTGCGTGGTACCCATCCCATAGGTCCCAAATCTCCAGGTTCAAGGGCATCTTCCTACATCGAAAACATGCACGAGAAACCCAGAAGATGGTACACCGTGTGATCGGGAAAGGTTTCTAAAACGCACCTCATTTCTCGTCCCCTTGTGCTCGGGTTCGCCATTCCAGCCGCTTTACTAACAATCTCCCTCCTTGGAGACTCAGCACCTTTAACCTCCTGTTCCGTACAGGTGGCAATTTGTCCTGAGGATGAACGGGAAGAGGGGGAACCAATGAGAGACTAGCTCTAGGTGTTGGGACAGGCACAGGTCACTCTATTTTCCCATCAGGAAGAAGAATTAACCACAGTCTCAGCCTGCCCCCCGGAACCAGAATAGGGCCTGAAGCAATCCTGCGCTTTTGCGGCCAGCTCCCAAGAAAGCGAGTTGGAAAATGGAGCTCAGGGGCACTGCAATTCACAAACCTGCAGAGTTATAAATTATAACTCTCGACCACAAATATATTGAGGGAAGGCAACGAAGAAAATTTGAAAGCAAGGCAGAATTGCAAGAAACCCATTTCAGGAGGTAGATTCGAATCGCCTTGAAAGCACAGGAAAAGCGGCAAAACCTCGACAATGATGCCCTTGGCCAAAAAGGGCGTATGCGTTTTTTCCTGAATATATTCAGGAAAAAACGCATACGCCCTTTTTGGCCAACCAAGCAACCTGGAAAGGCAAATCAGCGCTACAAAGAAGTCTCGCTTCCCATCGGTCAAAAGGGCCATGCTGAATAAAGTGTCACAACCAGAAATGCAGGACAGGCCATGGAGAAACGGGAGCCTTGCTACGCTGAGGGGCGGGATGTAAATTGCCAACAGCCACCCTGGAGAAGTGTACGGTGTGTCCTGAAACATCTAAAAAACTCAGCTTAGAGAGCATAGGGCACTTCCACTCATAGGCCTGTAAATTGGGAAAAATAAAAATCAGCAAGACACAGGCACCCCAAAATTTAGGGCTGCTCTCATGACAAGAACCTCCACTTCGTTACACCTTAAATATCCCAGGAAAGAGAAAAATGGATAAAGAAGTTGTGGTCCTTATGTACAATGGAATATCACTCAGCCATGAAATCAACGTCATAAGGCTAGTAGCAGCATTATGAGTGGATGTAGGTACGACGATTCTAAGTGAAATAAGTCACACAGAAAAAGACACTTGTCATAAGGTATGACTTATAGAGGGAATGTAAAAACCGCTACACTTGAACTGAATTACAAAACGGAACAGAGTCACACGTTTAGAAAACACACTATGGCTGCTTAACGGGAAAGGTGAGGGTGGGTGATGCATAAAACACGGGGTTCAAATTAGCTCAGATACCGTTCCATAAACCCAATATGTAATAGACAAGCCCTACTCCTTGCTCAGTGAACTGGACTCAACACCCCCTATTCAGCGCCCAAGAACATATCTGACTAGTAAGAATCTTAAAACCTATGTATTGATATCTCTCTGTAAGTGAGTCAAGTGGGTGTAAAGCGGCATAAACACAGCAGTGAAGAGCAGCTAAACCCCATTACAAAAATCAATTACTTTTAAAAACCCGTGAAACAAAGACAATGAAAGAGAGAGAAATTCTTACAAAATTATTTCAGGGGCTGTGATGCCACCTGGATTGACCATATCTAGACCCACAGCTGATTGAGACATAAGGGAGGACACTCTTGGGGCTGAGAGGTTTGGTGAGGTTGGGTGAGCAAACGCAGACCCTCTAAAGTAATACTGCGTGGTACCCATCCCATAGGTCCCAAATCTCCAGGTTCAAGGGCATCTTCCTACATCGAAAACATGCACGAGAAACCCAGAAGATGGTACACCGTGTGATCGGGAAAGGTTTCTAAAACGCACCTCATTTCTCATCCCCTTGTGCTCGGGTTCGCCATTCCAGCCGCTTTACTAACAATCTCCCTCCTTGGAGACTCAGCACCTTTAACCTCCTGTTCCGTACAGGTGGCAATTTGTCCTGAGGATGAACGGGAAGAGGGGGAACCAATGAGAGACTAGCTCTAGGTGTTGGGACAGGCACAGGTCACTCTATTTTCCCATCAGGAAGAAGAATTAACCACAGTCTCAGCCTGCCCCCCGGAACCAGAATAGGGCCTGAAGCAATCCTGTGCTTTTGCGGCCAGCTCCCAAGAAAGCGAGTTGGAAAATGGAGCTCAGGGGCACTGCAATTCACAAACCTGCAGAGTTATAAATTATAACTCTCGACCACAAATATATTGAGGGAAGGCAACGAAGAAAATTTGAAAGCAAGGCAGAATTGCAAGAAACCCATTTCAGGAGGTAGATTCGAATCGCCTTGAAAGCACAGGAAAAGCGGCAAAACCTCGACAATGATGCCCTTGGCCAAAAAGGGCGTATGCGTTTTTTCCTGAATATATTCAGGAAAAAACGCATACGCCCTTTTTGGCCAACCAAGCAACCTGGAAAGGCAAATCAGCGCTACAAAGAAGTCTCGCTTCCCATCGGTCAAAAGGGCCATGCTGAATAAAGTGTCACAACCAGAAATGCAGGACAGGCCATGGAGAAACGGGAGCCTTGCTACGCTGAGGGGCGGGATGTAAATTGCCAACAGCCACCCTGGAGAAGTGTACGGTGTGTCCTGAAACATCTAAAAAACTCAGCTTAGAGAGCATAGGGCACTTCCACTCATAGGCCTGTAAATTGGGAAAAATAAAAATCAGCAAGACACAGGCACCCCAAAATTTAGGGCTGCTCTCATGACAAGAACCTCCACTTCGTTACACCTTAAATATCCCAGGAAAGAGAAAAATGGATAAAGAAGTTGTGGTCCTTATGTACAATGGAATATCACTCAGCCATGAAATCAACGTCATAAGGCTAGTAGCAGCATTATGAGTGGATGTAGGTACGACGATTCTAAGTGAAATAAGTCACACAGAAAAAGACACTTGTCATAAGATATCACTTATAGAGGGAATGTAAAAACCGCTACACTTGAACTGAATTACAAAACGGAACAGAGTCACACGTTTAGAAAACACACTATGGCTGCTTAACGGGAAAGGTGAGGGTGGGTGATGCATAAAACACGGGGTTCAAATTAGCTCAGATACCGTTCCATAAACCCAATATGTAATAGACAAGCCCTACTCCTTGCTCAGTGAACTGGACTCAACACCCCCTATTCAGCGCCCAAGAACATATCTGACTAGTAAGAATCTTAAAACCTATGTATTGATATCTCTCTGTAAGTGAGTCAAGTGGGTGTAAAACGGCATAAACACAGCAGTGAAAAGCAGCTAAACCCCATTACAAAAATCAATTACTTTTAAAAACCCGTGAAACAAAGACAATGAAAGAGAGAGAAATTCTTACAAAATTATTTCAGGGGCTGTGATGCCACCTGGATTGACCATATCTAGACCCAGAGCTGATGGAGACATAAGGGTGGACACTCTTGGGGCTGAGAGGTTTGGTGAGGTTGGGTGAGCAAACGCAGACCCTCTAAAGTAATACTGCGTGGTACCCATCCCATGGGTCCCAAATCTCCAGGTTCAAGGGCATCTTCCTACATCGAAAACATGCACGAGAAACCCAGAAGATGGCACACCGTGTGATCGGGAAAGGTTTCTAAAACGCACGTCATTTCTCATCTCCTTGTGCTCGGGTTCGCCATTCCAGCCGCTTTACTAGCAATCTCCCTCCTTGGAGACTCAGCACCTTTAACCTCCTGTTCCGTTCAGGTTGCAATTTGTCCTGAGGAGGAACGGAAAGAGGGGGAACCAATGAGAGACTAGCTCTAGGTGTTGGGACAGGCACAGGTCACTCTATTTTCCCATCAGGAAGAAGAATTAACCACAGGCTCAGCCTGCCGCCCGGAACCAGAATAGGGCCTGAAGCAATCCTGCGCTTTTGCGGCCAGCTCCCAAGAAAGCGAGTTGGAAAATGGAGCTCAGGGGCACTGCAATTCACAAACCTGCAGAGTTATAAATGATAACTCTCGTCCACAAATATATTGAGGGAAGGCAACGAAGAGGATTTGAAAGCAAGGCAGAATTGCAGGAAACAGATTTCAGGAGGTAGATTCGAATCGCCTTGAAAGCACAGGAAAAGCGGCCAAACCTCGACAATGATGCCCTTGGCCAAAAAGGGCGTATGCGTTTTTTCCTGAATATATTCAGGAAAAAACGCATACGCCCTTTTTGGCCAACCAAGCAACCTGGAAAGGCAAATCAGCGCTACAAAGAAGTCTCGCTTCCCATCGGTCAAAAGGGCCATGCTGAATAAAGTGTCAAAACCAGAAATGCAGGACAGGCCATGGAGAAACGGGAGCCTTGCTACGCTGATGGGCGGGATGTAAATTGCGAACAGCCACCCTGGAGAAGTGTACGGTGTGTCCTGAAACATCTAAAAAACTCTGCTTAGAGAGCATAGGGCACTTCCACTCATGGGCCTATAAATTGGGAAAACTAAAAAACAGCAAGACACAGGCACCCCAAAGTTTAGGGCTGCTCTCTTGACAAGAACCTCCACTTCGTTACACCTTCAATATCCCAGGAAAGAGAAAAATGGATAAAGAAGTTGTGGTCCTTATGTACAATGGAATATCACTCAGCCATGAAATCAACGTCATAAGGCTAGTAGCAGCATTATGAGTGGATGTAGGTACGTCGATTCTAAGTGAAATAAGTCACACAGAAAAAGACACTTGTCATAAGGTATGACTTATAGAGGGAATGTAAAAACCGCTACACTTGAACTGAATTACAAAACGGAACAGAGTCACACGTTTAGAAAACACACTATGGCTGCTTAACGGGAAAGGTGAGGGTGGGTGATGCATAAAACACGGGGTTCAAATTAGCTCACATACCGTTCCATAAACCCAATATGTAATAGACAAGCCCTACTCCTTGCTCAGTGAACTGGACTCAACACCCCCTATTCAGCGCCCAAGAACATATCTGACTAGTAAGAATCTTAAAACCTATGTATTGATATCTCTCTGTAAGTGAGTCAAGTGGGTGTAAAGCGGCATAAACACAGCAGTGAAGAGCAGCTAAACCCCATTACAAAAATCAATTACTTTTAAAAACCCGTGAAACAAAGACAATGAAAGAGAGAGAAATTCTTACAAAATTATTTCAGGGGCTGTGATGCCACCTGGATTGACCATATCTAGACCCACATCTGATTGAGACATAAGGGAGGACACTCTTGGGGCTGAGAGGTTTGGTGAGGTTGGGTGAGCAAACGCAGACCCTCTAAAGTAATACTGCGTGGTACCCATCCCATAGGTCCCAAATCTCCAGGTTCAAGGGCATCTTCCTACATCGAAAACATGCACGAGAAACCCAGAAGATGGTACACCGTGTGATCAGGAAAGGTTTCTAAAACGCACCTCATTTCTCATCCCCTTGTGCTCGGGTTCGCCATTCCAGCCGCTTTACTAACAATCTCCCTCCTTGGAGACTCAGCACCTTTAACCTCCTGTTCCGTACAGGTGGCAATTTGTCCTGAGGATGAACGGGAAGAGGGGGAACCAATGAGAGACTAGCTCTAGGTGTTGGGACAGGCACAGGTCACTCTATTTTCCCATCAGGAAGAAGAATTAACCACAGTCTCAGCCTGCCCCCCGGAACCAGAATAGGGCCTGAAGCAATCCTGCGCTTTTGCGGCCAGCTCCCAAGCAAGCGAGTTGGAAAATGGAGCTCAGGGGCACTGCAATTCACAAACCTGCAGAGTTATAAATTATAACTCTCGACCACAAATATATTGAGGGAAGGCAACGAAGAAAATTTGAAAGCAAGGCAGAATTGCAAGAAACCCATTTCAGGAGGTAGATTCGAATCGCCTTGAAAGCACAGGAAAAGCGGCAAAACCTCGACAATGATGCCCTTGGCCAAAAAGGGCGTATGCGTTTTTTCCTGAATATATTCAGGAAAAAACGCATACGCCCTTTTTGGCCAACCAAGCAACCTGGAAAGGCAAATCAGCGCTACAAAGAAGTCTCGCTTCCCATCGGTCAAAAGGGCCATGCTGAATAAAGTGTCACAACCAGAAATGCAGGACAGGCCATGGAGAAACGGGAGCCTTGCTACGCTGAGGGGCGGGATGTAAATTGCCAACAGCCACCCTGGAGAAGTGTACGGTGTGTCCTGAAACATCTAAAAAACTCAGCTTAGAGAGCATAGGGCACTTCCACTCATAGGCCTGTAAATTGGGAAAAATAAAAATCAGCAAGACACAGGCACCCCAAAATTTAGGGCTGCTCTCATGACAAGAACCTCCACTTCGTTACACCTTAAATATCCCAGGAAAGAGAAAAATGGATAAAGAAGTTGTGGTCCTTATGTACAATGGAATATCACTCAGCCATGAAATCAACGTCATAAGGCTAGTAGCAGCATTATGAGTGGATGTAGGTACGACGATTCTAAGTGAAATAAGTCACACAGAAAAAGACACTTGTCATAAGATATCACTTATAGAGGGAATGTAAAAACCGCTACACTTGAACTGAATTACAAAACGGAACAGAGTCACACGTTTAGAAAACACACTATGGCTGCTTAACGGGAAAGGTGAGGGTGGGTGATGCATAAAACACGGGGTTCAAATTAGCTCAGATACCGTTCCATAAACCCAATATGTAATAGACAAGCCCTACTCCTTGCTCAGTGAACTGGACTCAACACCCCATATTCAGCGCCCAAGAACATATCTGACTAGTAAGAATCTTAAAACCTATGTATTGATATCTCTCTGTAAGTGAGTCAAGTGGGTGTAAAGCGGCATAAACACAGCAGTGAAAAGCAGCTAAACCCCATTACAAAAATCAATTACTTTTAAAAACCCGTGAAACAAAGACAATGAAAGAGAGAGAAATTCTTACAAAATTATTTCAGGGGCTGTGATGCCACCTGGATTGACCATATCTAGACCCAGAGCTGATGGAGACATAAGGGTGGACACTCTTGGGGCTGAGAGGTTTGGTGAGGTTGGGTGAGCAAACGC
Source organism: Eschrichtius robustus (assembly GCF_028021215.1). Lineage (NCBI taxonomy): Eukaryota > Metazoa > Chordata > Mammalia > Artiodactyla > Eschrichtiidae > Eschrichtius > Eschrichtius robustus. The sequence continues at coordinate 101,852 of NW_027175528.1, forward strand.
AGACCCTCTAAAGTAATACTGCGTGGTACCCATCCCATGGGTCCCAAATCTCCAGGTTCAAGGGCATCTTCCTACATCGAAAACATGCACGAGAAACCCAGAAGATGGCACGCCGTGTGATCGGGAAAGGTTTCTAAAACGCACGTCATTTCTCATCTCCTTGTGCTCGGGTTCGCCATTCCAGCCGCTTTACTAGCAATCTCCCTCCTTGGAGACTCAGCACCTTTAACCTCCTGTTCCGTTCAGGTTGCAATTTGTCCTGAGGAGGAACGGAAAGAGGGGGAACCAATGAGAGACTAGCTCTAGGTGTTGGGACAGGCACAGGTCACTGTATTTTCCCATCAGGAAGAAGAATTAACCACAGGCTCAGCCTGCCGCCCGGAACCAGAATAGGGCCTGAAGCAATCCTGCGCTTTTGCGGCCAGCTCCCAAGAAAGCGAGTTGGAAAATGGAGCTCAGGGGCACTGCAATTCACAAACCTGCAGAGTTATAAATGATAACTCTCGTCCACAAATATATTGAGGGAAGGCAACGAAGAGGATTTGAAAGCAAGGCAGAATTGCAGGAAACAGATTTCAGGAGGTAGATTCGAATCGCCTTGAAAGCACAGGAAAAGCGGCCAAACCTCGACAATGATGCCCTTGGCCAAAAAGGGCGTATGCGTTTTTTCCTGAATATATTCAGGAAAAAACGCATACGCCCTTTTTGGCCAACCAAGCAACCTGGAAAGGCAAATCAGCGCTACAAAGAAGTCTCGCTTCCCATCGGTCAAAAGGGCCATGCTGAATAAAGTGTCAAAACCAGAAATGCAGGACAGGCCATGGAGAAACGGGAGCCTTGCTACACTGATGGGCGGGATGTAAATTGCGAACAGCCACCCTGGAGAAGTGTACGGTGTGTCCTGAAACATCTAAAAAACTCTGCTTAGAGAGCATAGGGCACTTCCACTCATGGGCCTGTAAATTGGGAAAACTAAAAAACAGCAAGACACAGGCACCCCAAAGTTTCGGGCTGCTCTCTTGACAAGAACCTCCACTTCGTTACACCTTCAATATCCCAGGAAAGAGAAAAATGGATAAAGAAGTTGTGGTCCTTATGTACAATGGAATATCACTCAGCCATGAAATCAACGTCATAAGGCTAGTAGCAGCATTATGAGTGGATGTAGGTACGACGATTCTAAGTTAAATAAGTCACACAGAAAAATACACTTGTCATAAGATATCACTTATAGAGGGAATGTAAAAACCGCTACACTTGAACTGAATTACAAAACGGAACAGAGTCACACGTTTAGAAAACACACTATGGCTGCTTAACAGGTAAGGTGAGGTGGGGTGATGCATAAAACACGGGGTTCAAATTAGCTCAGATACCGTTCCATAAACCCAATATGTAATACACAAGACCTACTCCTTGCTCAGTGAACTGGACTCAACACCCCCTATTCAGCGCCCAAGAACATATCTGACTAGTAAGAATCTTAAAACCTATGTATTGATATCTCTCTGTAAGTGAGTCAAGTGGGTGTAAAGCGGCATAAACACAGCAGTGAAAAGCAGCTAAACCCCATTACAAAAATCAATTACTTTTAAAAACCCGTGAAACAAAGACAATGAAAGAGAGAGAAATTCTTACAAAATTATTTCAGGGGCTGTGATGCCACCTGGATTGACTATATCTAGACCCACAGCTGATTGAGACATAAGGGAGGACACTCTTGGGGCTGAGAGGTTTGGTGAGGTTGGGTGAGCAAACGCAGACCCTCTAAAGTAATACTGCGTGGTACCCATTCCATGGGTCCCAAATCTCCAGGTTCAAGGGCATCTTCCTACATCGAAAACATGCACGAGAAACCCAGAAGATGGTACACCGTGTGATCGGGAAAGGTTTCTAAAACGCACCTCATTTCTCATCCCCTTGTGCTCGGGTTCGCCATTCCAGCCGCTTTACTAGCAATCTCCCTCCTTGGAGACTCAGCACCTTTAACCTCCTGTTCCGTACAGGTTGCAATTTGTCCTGAGGATGAACGGGAAGAGGGGGAAACAATGAGAGACTAGCTCTAGGTGTTGGGACAGGCACAGGTCACTCTATTTTCCCATCAGGAAGAAGAATTAACCACAGGCTCAGCCTGCCGCCCGGAACCAGAATAGGGCCTGAAGCAATCCTGTGCTTTTGCGGCCAGCTCCCAAGAAAGCGAGTTGGAAAATGGAGCTCAGGGGCACTGCAATTCACAAACCTGCAGAGTTATAAATGATAACTCTCGTCCACAAATATATTGAGGGAAGGTAACGAAGAGGATCTGAAAGCAAGGCAGAATTGCAGGAAACAGATTTCAGGAGGTAGATTCGAATCGCCTTGAAAGCACAGGAAAAGCGGCAAAACCTCGACAATGATGCCCTTGGCCAAAAAGGGCGTATGCGTTTTTTCCTGAATATATTCAGGAAAAAACGCATACGCCCTTTTTGGCCAACCAAGCAACCTGGAAAGGCAAATCAGCGCTACAAAGAAGTCTCGCTTCCCATCGGTCAAAAGGGCCATGCTGAATAAAGTGTCAAAACCAGACATGCAGGACAGGCCATGGAGAAACGGGAGCCTTGCTACGCTGATGGGCGGGATGTAAATTGCGAACAGCCACCCTGGAGAAGTGTACGGTGTGTCCTGAAACATCTAAAAAACTCTGCTTAGAGAGCATAGGGCACTTCCACTCATGGGCCTGTAAATTGGGAAAACTAAAAAACAGCAAGACACAGGCGCCCCAAAGTTTAGGGCTGCTCTCTTGACAAGAACCTCCACTTCGTTACACCTTCAATATCCCAGGAAAGAGAAAAATGGATAAAGAAGTTGTGGTCCTTATGTACAATGGAATATCACTCAGCCATGAAATCAACGTCATAAGGCTTGTAGCAGCATTATGAGTGGATGTAGGTACGACGATTCTAAGTGAAATAAGTCACACAGAAAAAGACACTTGTCATAAGGTATGACTTATAGAGGGAATGTAAAAACCGCTACACTTGAACTGAATTACAAAACGGAACAGAGTCACACGTTTAGAAAACACACTATGGCTGCTTAACGGGAAAGGTGAGGGTGGGTGATGCATAAAACACGGGGTTCAAATTAGCTCAGATACCGTTCCATAAACCCAATATGTAATAGACAAGCCCTACTCCTTGCTCAGTGAACTGGACTCAACACCCCCTATTCAGCGCCCAAGAACATATCTGACTAGTAAGAATCTTAAAACCTATGTATTGATATCTCTCTGTAAGTGAGTCAAGTGGGTGTAAAGCGGCATAAACACAGCAGTGAAGAGCAGCTAAACCCCATTACAAAAATCAATTACTTTTAAAAACCCGTGAAACAAAGACAATGAAAGAGAGAGAAATTCTTACAAAATTATTTCAGGGGCTGTGATGCCACCTGGATTGACCATATCTAGACCCACAGCTGATTGAGACATAAGGGAGGACACTCTTGGGGCTGAGAGGTTTGGTGAGGTTGGGTGAGCAAACGCAGACCCTCTAAAGTAATACTGCGTGGTACCCATCCCATAGGTCCCAAATCTCCAGGTTCAAGGGCATCTTCCTACATCGAAAACATGCACGAGAAACCCAGAAGATGGTACACCGTGTGATCGGGAAAGGTTTCTAAAACGCACCTCATTTCTCATCCCCTTGTGCTCGGGTTCGCCATTCCAGCCGCTTTACTAACAATCTCCCTCCTTGGAGACTCAGCACCTTTAACCTCCTGTTCCGTACAGGTGGCAATTTGTCCTGAGGATGAACGGGAAGAGGGGGAACCAATGAGAGACTAGCTCTAGGTGTTGGGACAGGCACAGGTCACTCTATTTTCCCATCAGGAAGAAGAATTAACCACAGTCTCAGCCTGCCCCCCGGAACCAGAATAGGGCCTGAAGCAATCTTGCGCTTTTGCGGCCAGCTCCCAAGAAAGCGAGTTGGAAAATGGAGCTCAGGGGCACTGCAATTCACAAACCTGCAGAGTTATAAATTATAACTCTCGACCACAAATATATTGAGGGAAGGCAACGAAGAAAATTTGAAAGCAAGGCAGAATTGCAAGAAACCCATTTCAGGAGGTAGATTCGAATCGCCTTGAAAGCACAGGAAAAGCGGCAAAACCTCGACAATGATGCCCTTGGCCAAAAAGGGCGTATGCGTTTTTTCCAAATATATTCAGGAAAAAACGCATACGCCCTTTTTGGCCAACCAAGCAACCTGGAAAGGCAAATCAGCGCTACAAAGAAGTCTCGCTTCCCATCGGTCAAAAGGGCCATGCTGAATAAAGTGTCACAACCAGAAATGCAGGACAGGCCATGGAGAAACGGGAGCCTTGCTACGCTGAGGGGCGGGATGTAAATTGCCAACAGCCACCCTGGAGAAGTGTACGGTGTGTCCTGAAACATCTAAAAAACTCAGCTTAGAGAGCATAGGGCACTTCCACTCATAGGCCTGTAAATTGGGAAAAATAAAAATCAGCAAGACACAGGCACCCCAAAATTTAGGGCTGCTCTCATGACAAGAACCTCCACTTCGTTACACCTTAAATATCCCAGGAAAGAGAAAAATGGATAAAGAAGTTGTGGTCCTTATGTACAATGGAATATCACTCAGCCATGAAATCAACGTCATAAGGCTAGTAGCAGCATTATGAGTGGATGTAGGTACGACGATTCTAAGTGAAATAAGTCACACAGAAAAAGACACTTGTCATAAGATATCACTTATAGAGGGAATGTAAAAACCGCTACACTTGAACTGAATTACAAAACGGAACAGAGTCACACGTTTAGAAAACACACTATGGCTGCTTAACGGGAAAGGTGAGGGTGGGTGATGCATAAAACACGGGGTTCAAATTAGCTCAGATACCGTTCCATAAACCCAATATGTAATAGACAAGCCCTACTCCTTGCTCAGTGAACTGGACTCAACACCCCCTATTCAGCGCCCAAGAACATATCTGACTAGTAAGAATCTTAAAACCTATGTATTGATATCTCTCTGTAAGTGAGTCAAGTGGGTGTAAAGCGGCATAAACACAGCAGTGAAAAGCAGCTAAACCCCATTACAAAAATCAATTACTTTTAAAAACCCGTGAAACAAAGACAATGAAAGAGAGAGAAATTCTTACAAAATTATTTCAGGGGCTGTGATGCCACCTGGATTGACCATATCTAGACCCAGAGCTGATGGAGACATAAGGGTGGACACTCTTGGGGCTGAGAGGTTTGGTGAGGTTGGGTGAGCAAACGCAGACCCTCTAAAGTAATACTGCGTGGTACCCATCCCATGGGTCCCAAATCTCCAGGTTCAAGGGCATCTTCCTACATCGAAAACATGCACGAGAAACCCAGAAGATGGCACACCGTGTGATCGGGAAAGGTTTCTAAAACGCACGTCATTTCTCATCTCCTTGTGCTCGGGTTCGCCATTCCAGCCGCTTTACTAGCAATCTCCCTCCTTGGAGACTCAGCACCTTTAACCTCCTGTTCCGTTCAGGTTGCAATTTGTCCTGAGGAGGAACGGAAAGAGGGGGAACCAATGAGAGACTAGCTCTAGGTGTTGGGACAGGCACAGGTCACTCTATTTTCCCATCAGGAAGAAGAATTAACCACAGGCTCAGCCTGCCGCCCGGAACCAGAATAGGGCCTGAAGCAATCCTGCGCTTTTGCGGCCAGCTCCCAAGAAAGCGAGTTGGAAAATGGAGCTCAGGGGCACTGCAATTCACAAACCTGCAGAGTTATAAATGATAACTCTCGTCCACAAATATATTGAGGGAAGGCAACGAAGAGGATTTGAAAGCAAGGCAGAATTGCAGGAAACAGATTTCAGGAGGTAGATTCGAATCGCCTTGAAAGCACAGGAAAAGCGGCCAAACCTCGACAATGATGCCCTTGGCCAAAAAGGGCGTATGCGTTTTTTCCTGAATATATTCAGGAAAAAACGCATACGCCCTTTTTGGCCAACCAAGCAACCTGGAAAGGCAAATCAGCGCTACAAAGAAGTCTCGCTTCCCATCGGTCAAAAGGGCCATGCTGAATAAAGTGTCAAAACCAGAAATGCAGGACAGGCCATGGAGAAACGGGAGCCTTGCTACGCTGATGGGCGGGATGTAAATTGCGAACAGCCACCCTGGAGAAGTGTACGGTGTGTCCTGAAACATCTAAAAAACTCTGCTTAGAGAGCATAGGGCACTTCCACTCATGGGCCTGTAAATTGGGAAAACTAAAAAACAGCAAGACACAGGCACCCCAAAGTTTAGGGCTGCTCTCTTGACAAGAACCTCCACTTCGTTACACCTTCAATATCCCAGGAAAGAGAAAAATGGATAAAGAAGTTGTGGTCCTTATGTACAATGGAATATCACTCAGCCATGAAATCAACGTCATAAGGCTAGTAGCAGCATTATGAGTGGATGTAGGTACGACGATTCTAAGTGAAATAAGTCACACAGAAAAAGACACTTGTCATAAGGTATGACTTATAGAGGGAATGTAAAAACCGCTACACTTGAACTGAATTACAAAACGGAACAGAGTCACACGTTTAGAAAACACACTATGGCTGCTTAACGGGAAAGGTGAGGGTGGGTGATGCATAAAACACGGGGTTCAAATTAGCTCAGATACCGTTCCATAAACCCAATATGTAATAGACAAGCCCTACTCCTTGCTCAGTGAACTGGACTCAACACCCCCTATTCAGCACCCAAGAACATATCTGACTAGTAAGAATCTTAAAACCTATGTATTGATATCTCTCTGTAAGTGAGTCAAGTGGGTGTAAAGCGGCATAAACACAGCAGTGAAGAGCAGCTAAACCCCATTACAAAAATCAATTACTTTTAAAAACCCGTGAAACAAAGACAATGAAAGAGAGAGAAATTCTTACAAAATTATTTCAGGGGCTGTGATGCCACCTGGATTGACCATATCTAGACCCACAGCTGATTGAGACATAAGGGAGGACACTCTTGGGGCTGAGAGGTTTGGTGAGGTTGGGTGAGCAAACGCAGACCCTCTAAAGTAATACTGCGTGGTACCCATCCCATAGGTCCCAAATCTCCAGGTTCAAGGGCATCTTCCTACATCGAAAACATGCACGAGAAACCCAGAAGATGGTACACCGTGTGATCGGGAAAGGTTTCTAAAACGCACCTCATTTCTCATCCCCTTGTGCTCGGGTTCGCCATTCCAGCCGCTTTACTAACAATCTCCCTCCTTGGAGACTCAGCACCTTTAACCTCCTGTTCCGTACAGGTGGCAATTTGTCCTGAGGATGAACGGGAAGAGGGGGAACCAATGAGAGACTAGCTCTAGGTGTTGGGACAGGCACAGGTCACTCTATTTTCCCATCAGGAAGAAGAATTAACCACAGTCTCAGCCTGCCCCCCGGAACCAGAATAGGGCCTGAAGCAATCCTGCGCTTTTGCGGCCAGCTCCCAAGAAAGCGAGTTGGAAAATGGAGCTCAGGGGCACTGCAATTCACAAACCTGCAGAGTTATAAATTATAACTCTCGACCACAAATATATTGAGGGAAGGCAACGAAGAAAATTTGAAAGCAAGGCAGAATTGCAAGAAACCCATTTCAGGAGGTAGATTCGAATCGCCTTGAAAGCACAGGAAAAGCGGCAAAACCTCGACAATGATGCCCTTGGCCAAAAAGGGCGTATGCGTTTTTTCCTGAATATATTCAGGAAAAAACGCATACGCCCTTTTTGGCCAACCAAGCAACCTGGAAAGGCAAATCAGCGCTACAAAGAAGTCTCGCTTCCCATCGGTCAAAAGGGCCATGCTGAATAAAGTGTCACAACCAGAAATGCAGGACAGGCCATGGAGAAACGGGAGCCTTGCTACGCTGAGGGGCGGGATGTAAATTGCCAACAGCCACCCTGGAGAAGTGTACGGTGTGTCCTGAAACATCTAAAAAACTCAGCTTAGAGAGCATAGGGCACTTCCACTCATAGGCCTGTAAATTGGGAAAAATAAAAATCAGCAAGACACAGGCACCCCAAAATTTAGGGCTGCTCTCATGACAAGAACCTCCACTTCGTTACACCTTAAATATCCCAGGAAAGAGAAAAATGGATAAAGAAGTTGTGGTCCTTATGTACAATGGAATATCACTCAGCCATGAAATCAACGTCATAAGGCTAGTAGCAGCATTATGAGTGGATGTAGGTACGACGATTCTAAGTGAAATAAGTCACACAGAAAAAGACACTTGTCATAAGATATCACTTATAGAGGGAATGTAAAAACCGCTACACTTGAACTGAATTACAAAACGGAACAGAGTCACACGTTTAGAAAACACACTATGGCTGCTTAACGGGAAAGGTGAGGGTGGGTGATGCATAAAACACGGGGTTCAAATTAGCTCAGATACCGTTCCATAAACCCAATATGTAATAGACAAGCCCTACTCCTTGCTCAGTGAACTGGACTCAACACCCCCTATTCAGCGCCCAAGAACATATCTGACTAGTAAGAATCTTAAAACCTATGTATTGATATCTCTCTGTAAGTGAGTCAAGTGGGTGTAAAGCGGCATAAACACAGCAGTGAAAAGCAGCTAAACCCCATTACAAAAATCAATTACTTTTAAAAACCCGTGAAACAAAGACAATGAAAGAGAGAGAAATTCTTACAAAATTATTTCAGGGGCTGTGATGCCACCTGGATTGACCATATCTAGACCCAGAGCTGATGGAGACATAAGGGTGGACACTCTTGGGGCTGAGAGGTTTGGTGAGGTTGGGTGAGCAAACGCAGACCCTCTAAAGTAATACTGCGTGGTACCCATCCCATGGGTCCCAAATCTCCAGGTTCAAGGGCATCTTCCTACATCGAAAACATGCACGAGAAACCCAGAAGATGGCACACCGTGTGATCGGGAAAGGTTTCTAAAACGCACGTCATTTCTCATCTCCTTGTGCTCGGGTTCGCCATTCCAGCCGCTTTACTAGCAATCTCCCTCCTTGGAGACTCAGCACCTTTAACCTCCTGTTCCGTTCAGGTTGCAATTTGTCCTGAGGAGGAACGGAAAGAGGGGGAACCAATGAGAGACTAGCTCTAGGTGTTGGGACAGGCACAGGTCACTGTATTTTCCCATCAGGAAGAGGAATTAACCACAGGCTCAGCCTGCCGCCTGGAACCAGAATAGGGCCTGAAGCAATCCTGCGCTTTTGCGGCCAGCTCCCAAGAAAGCGAGTTGGAAAATGGAGCTCAGGGGCACTGCAATTCACAAACCTGCAGAGTTATAAATGATAACTCTCGTCCACAAATATATTGAGGGAAGGCAAAGAAGAGGATTTGAAAGCAAGGCAGAATTGCAGGAAACAGATTTCAGGAGGTAGATTCGAATCGCCTTGAAAGCACAGGAAAAGCGGCCAAACCTCGACAATGATGCCCTTGGCCAAAAAGGGCGTATGCGTTTTTTCCTGAATATATTCAGGAAAAAACGCATACGCCCTTTTTGGCCAACCAAGCAACCTGGAAAGGCAAATCAGCGCTACAAAGAAGTCTCGCTTCCCATCGGTCAAAAGGGCCATGCTGAATAAAGTGTCAAAACCAGAAATGCAGGACAGGCCATGGAGAAACGGGAGCCTTGCTACGCTGATGGGCGGGATGTAAATTGCGAACAGCCACCCTGGAGAAGTGTACGGTGTGTCCTGAAACATCTAAAAAACTCTGCTTAGAGAGCATAGGGCACTTCCACTCATGGGCCTGTAAATTGGGAAAACTAAAAAACAGCAAGACACAGGCACCCCAAAGTTTAGGGCTGCTCTCTTGACAAGAACCTCCACTTCGTTACACCTTCAATATCCCAGGAAAGAGAAAAATGGATAAAGAAGTTGTGGTCCTTATGTACAATGGAATATCACTCAGCCATGAAATCAACGTCATAAGGCTAGTAGCAGCATTATGAGTGGATGTAGGTACGACGATTCTAAGTGAAATAAGTCACACAGAAAAAGACACTTGTCATAAGATATCACTTATAGAGGGAATGTAAAAACCGCTACACTTGAACTGAATTACAAAACGGAACAGAGTCACACGTTTAGAAAACACACTATGGCTGCTTAACGGGAAAGGTGAGGGTGGGTGATGCATAAAACACGGGGTTCAAATTAGCTCAGATACCGTTCCATAAACCCAATATGTAATAGACAAGCCCTACTCCTTGCTCAGTGAACTGGACTCAACACCCCCTATTCAGCGCCCAAGAACATATCTGACTAGTAAGAATCTTAAAACCTATGTATTGATATCTCTCTGTAAGTGAGTCAAGTGGGTGTAAAGCGGCATAAACACAGCAGTGAAAAGCAGCTAAACCCCATTACAAAAATCAATTACTTTTAAAAACCCGTGAAACAAAGACAATGAAAGAGAGAGAAATTCTTACAAAATTATTTCAGGGGCTGTGATGCCACCTGGATTGACCATATCTAGACCCAGAGCTGATTGAGACATAAGGGTGGACACTCTAGGGGCTGAGAGGTTTGGTGAGGTTGGGTGAGCAAACGCAGACCCTCTAAAGTAATACTGCGTGGTACCCATCCCATGGGTCCCAAATCTCCAGGTTCAAGGGCATCTTCCTACATCGAAAACATGCACGAGAAACCCAGAAGATGGCACACCGTGTGATCGGGAAAGGTTTCTAAAACGCACGTCATTTCTCATCTCCTTGTGCTCGGGTTCGCCATTCCAGCCGCTGTAATCTCCCTCCTTGGAGACTCAGCACCTTTAACCTCCTGTTCCGTTCAGGTTGCAATTTGTCCTGAGGAGGAACGGAAAGAGGGGGAACCAATGAGAGACTAGCTCTAGGTGTTGGGACAGGCACAGGTCACTGTATTTTCCCATCAGGAAGAAGAATTAACCACAGGCTCAGCCTGCCGCCCGGAACCAGAATACGGCCTGAAGCAATCCTGCGCTTTTGCGGCCAGCTCCCAAGAAAGCGAGTTGGAAAATGGAGCTCAGGGGCACTGCAATTCACAAACCTGCAGAGTTATAAATGATAACTCTCGTCCACAAATATATTGAGGAAAGGCAACGAAGAGGATTTGAAAGCAAGGCAGAATTGCAGGAAACAGATTTCAGGAGGTAGATTCGAATCGCCTTGAAAGCACAGGAAAAGCGGCCAAACCTCGACAATGATGCCCTTGGCCAAAAAGGGCGTATGCGTTTTTTCCTGAATATATTCAGGAAAAAACGCATACGCCCTTTTTGGCCAACCAAGCAACCTGGAAAGGCAAATCAGCGCTACAAAGAAGTCTCGCTTCCCATCGGTCAAAAGGGCCATGCTGAATAAAGTGTCAAAACCAGAAATGCAGGACAGGCCATGGAGAAACGGGAGCCTTGCTACGCTGATGAGCGGGATGTAAATTGCGAACAGCCACCCTGGAGAAGTGTACGGTGTGTCCTGAAACATCTAAAAAACTCTGCTTAGAGAGCATAGGGCACTTCCACTCATGGGCCTGTAAATTGGGAAAACTAAAAAACAGCAAGACACAGGCACCCCAAAGTTTAGGGCTGCTCTCTTGACAAGAACCTCCACTTCGTTACACCTTCAATATCCCAGGAAAGAGAAAAATGGATAAAGAAGTTGTGGTCCTTATGTACAATGGAATATCACTCAGCCATGAAATCAACGTCATAAGGCTAGTAGCAGCATTATGAGTGGATGTAGGTACGACGATTCTAAGTGAAATAAGTCACACAGAAAAAGACACTTGTCATAAGGTATGACTTATAGAGGGAATGTAAAAACCGCTACACTTGAACTGAATTACAAAACGGAACAGAGTCACACGTTTAGAAAACACACTATGGCTGCTTAACGGGAAAGGTGAGGGTGGGTGATGCATAAAACACGGGGTTCAAATTAGCTCAGATACCGTTCCATAAACCCAATATGTAATAGACAAGCCCTACTCCTTGCTCAGTGAACTGGACTCAACACCCCCTATTCACCGCCCAAGAACATATCTGACTAGTAAGAATCTTAAAACCTATGTATTGATATCTCTCTGTAAGTGAGTCAAGTGGGTGTAAAGCGGCATAAACACAGCAGTGAAGAGCAGCTAAACCCCATTACAAAAATCAATTACTTTTAAAAACCCGTGAAACAAAGACAATGAAAGAGAGAGAAATTCTTACAAAATTATTTCAGGGGCTGTGATGCCACCTGGATTGACCATATCTAGACCCACAGCTGATTGAGACATAAGGGAGGACACTCTTGGGGCTGAGAGGTTTGGTGAGGTTGGGTGAGCAAACGCAGACCCTCTAAAGTAATACTGCGTGGTACCCATCCCATAGGTCCCAAATCTCCAGGTTCAAGGGCATCTTCCTACATCGAAAACATGCACGAGAAACCCAGAAGATGGTACACCGTGTGATCGGGAAAGGTTTCTAAAACGCACCTCATTTCTCATCCCCTTGTGCTCGGGTTCGCCATTCCAGCCGCTTTACTAACAATCTCCCTCCTTGGAGACTCAGCACCTTTAACCTCCTGTTCCGTACAGGTGGCAATTTGTCCTGAGGATGAACGGGAAGAGGGGGAACCAATGAGAGACTAGCTCTAGGTGTTGGGACAGGCACAGGTCACTCTATTTTCCCATCAGGAAGAAGAATTAACCACAGTCTCAGCCTGCCCCCCGGAACCAGAATAGGGCCTGAAGCAATCCTGCGCTTTTGCGGCCAGCTCCCAAGAAAGCGAGTTGGAAAATGGAGCTCAGGGGCACTGCAATTCACAAACCTGCAGAGTTATAAATTATAACTCTCGACCACAAATATATTGAGGGAAGGCAACGAAGAAAATTTGAAAGCAAGGCAGAATTGCAAGAAACCCATTTCAGTAGGTAGATTCGAATCGCCTTGAAAGCACAGGAAAAGCGGCAAAACCTCGACAATGATGCCCTTGGCCAAAAAGGGCGTATGCGTTTTTTCCTGAATATATTCAGGAAAAAACGCATACGCCCTTTTTGGCCAACCAAGCAACCTGGAAAGGCAAATCAGCGCTACAAAGAAGTCTCGCTTCCCATCGGTCAAAAGGGCCATGCTGAATAAAGTGTCAAAACCAGAAATGCAGGACAGGCCATGGAGAAACGGGAGCCTTGCTACGCTGATGGGCGGGATGTAAATTGCGAACAGCCACCCTGGAGAAGTGTACGGTGTGTCCTGAAACATCTAAAAAACTCTGCTTAGAGAGCATAGGGCACTTCCACTCATGGGCCTGTAAATTGGGAAAACTAAAAAACAGCAAGACACAGGCACCCCAAAGTTTAGGGCTGCTCTCTTGACAAGAACCTCCACTTCGTTACACCTTCAATATCCCAGGAAAGAGAAAAATGGATAAAGAAGTTGTGGTCCTTATGTACAATGGAATATCACTCAGCCATGAAATCAACGTCATAAGGCTAGTAGCAGCATTATGAGTGGATGTAGGTACGACGATTCTAAGTTAAATAAGTCACACAGAAAAATACACTTGTCATAAGATATCACTTATAGAGGGAATGTAAAAACCGCTACACTTGAACTGAATTACAAAACGGAACAGAGTCACACGTTTAGAAAACACACTATGGCTGCTTAACAGGTAAGGTGAGGTGGGGTGATGCATAAAACACGGGGTTCAAATTAGCTCAGATACCGTTCCATAAACCCAATATGTAATACACAAGACCTACTCCTTGCTCAGTGAACTGGACTCAACACCCCCTATTCACCGCCCAAGAACATATCTGACTAGTAAGAATCTTAAAACCTATGTATTGATATCTCTCTGTAAGTGAGTCAAGTGGGTGTAAAGCGGCATAAACACAGCAGTGAAGAGCAGCTAAACCCCATTACAAAAATCAATTACTTTTAAAAACCCGTGAAACAAAGACAGTGAAAGAGAGAGAAATTCTTACAAAATTCGTTCAGGGGCTGTGATGCCACCTGGATTGACCATATCTAGATGCACAGCTGATGGAGACATAAGGGTGGACACTCTTGGGGCTGAGAGGTTTGGTGAGGTTGGGTGAACAAACACAGACCCTCTAAAGTAATACTGCATGGTACCCATCCCATGGGCCCCAAATCTCCAGGTTCAAGGGCATCTTCCTACATCGAAAACATGCATGAGAAACCCAGAAGATGGTACACCGTGTGATCGGGAAAGGTTTCTAAAACGCACCTCATTTCTCATCTCCTTGTGCTCGGGTTCGCCATTCCAGCCACTTGACAGGCAATATCCCTCCTTGGAGACTCAGCACCTTTAACCTCCTGTTCCGTACAGGTTGCAATTTGTCCTATGGATGAACGGGAAGAGGGGGAACCAATGAGAGACTAGCTCAAGGAGTTGGGACAGGCACAGGTCACTCTATTTTCCCATCAGGAAGAAGAATTAACCACAGGCTCAGCCTGCCGCCCGGAACCAGAATAGGGGGTGAAGCAATCTGCGCGTTTGCGGCCAGCTCCCAAGAAAGCGAGTTGGAAAATGGAGCTCAGGGGCACTGCAATTCACAAACCTGAAGAGTTATAAGTGAGAACTCTCGTCCACAAATATATTGAGGGAAGGCAACGAAAAGGATTTGAAAGCAAGACAGAATTGTAGGAAACAGATTTCAGGAGGTAGATTCGAATCGCCTTGAAAGCACAGGAAAAGCGGCCAAACCTTGACAACGATGCCCTTGGCCAAAAAGGGCGTATGCGTTTTTTCCTGAATATATTCAGGAAAAAACGCATACGCCCTTTTTGGCCAACCAAGCAACCTGGAAAGGCAAATCAGCGCTACAAAGAAGTCTCGCTTCCCATCGGTCAAAAGGGCCATGCTGAATAAAGTGTCAAAACCAGAAATGCAGGACAGGCCATGGAGAAACGGGAGCCTTGCTACGCTGATGGGCGGGATGTAAATTGCCAACAGCCACTCTGGAGAAGTGTACGGTGTGTCCTGAAACATCTAAAAAACCCAGCTTTGAGAGCATAGGGCACTTCCACTCATGGGCGTATAAATTGGGAAAATTAAAAATCAGCAAGACACAGGCACCCCAAAGTTTAGGGCTGCTCTCGTGACAAGAACCTCCACTCCGTTACACCTTCAATATCCCAGGAAAGAGAAAAATGGATAAAGAAGTTGTGGTCCTTATGTACAATGGAATATCACTCAGCCATGAAATCAACGTCATAAGGCTAGTAGCAGCGTGATGAGTGGATGTAGGTACGACGATTCTAAGTGAAATAAGTCACACAGAAAAAGACACTTGTCATAAGATATCACTTATAGAGGGAATGTAAAAACCGCTACACTTGAGCTGAATTACAAAACGGCACAGAGTCACACGTTTAGAAAACACACTATGGCTGCTTAACGGGAAAGGTGAGGTGGGGTGATGCATAAAACACGGGTTTCAAATTAGCTCAGATACCGTTCCATAAACCCAATATGTAATAGACAAGACCTACTCCTTGCTCAGTGAACTGGACTCAACACCCCCTATTCACCGCCCAAGAACATATCTGACTAGTAAGAATCTTAAAACCTATGTATTGATATCTCTCTGTAAGTGAGTCAAGTGGGTGTAAAGCGGCATAAACACAGCAGTGAAAAGCAGCTAAACCCCATTATAAAAATCAATTACTTTTAAAAACCCGTGAAACAAAGACAGTGAAAGAGAGAGATATTCTTACAAAATTCGTTCAGGGGCTGTGATGCCACCTGGATTGACCATATCTAGACCCACAGCTGATGGAGACATAAGGGTGGACACTCTTAGTGCTGAGAGGTTTGGTGAGGTTGGGTGAGCAAACGCAGACCCTTTAAAGTAATACTGCGTGGTACCCATCCCATGGGCCCCAAATCTCCAGGTTCAAGGGCATCTTCCTACATCGAAAACATGCATGAGAAACCCAGAAGATGGTACACCGTGTGATCGGGAAAGGTTTCTAAAACGCACCTCATTTCTCATCTCCTTGGGCTCGGGTTCGCCATTCCAGCCGCTTGACTAGCAATCTCCCTCCTTGGAGACTCAGCACCTTTCACCTCCTGTTCCGTACAGGTTGCAATTTGTCCTATGGATGAACGGGAAGAGGGGGAACCAATGAGAGACTAGCTCTAGGAGTTGGGACAGGCACAGGTCACTCTATTTTCCCATCAGGAAGAAGAATTAACCACAGGCTCAGCCTGCCGCCCGGAACCAGAATAGGGGGTGAAGCAATCTGCGCGTTTGCGGCCAGCTCCCAAGAAAGCGAGTTGGAAAATGGAGCTCAGGGGCACTGCAATTCACAAACCTGAAGAGTTATAAGTGAGAACTCTCGTCCACAAATATATTGAGGGAAGGCAACGAAAAGGATTTGAAAGCAAGACAGAATTGTAGGAAACAGATTTCAGGAGGTAGATTCGAATCGCCTTGAAAGCACAGGAAAAGCGGCAAAACCTCGACAACGATGCCCTTGGCCAAAAAGGGCGTATGCGTTTTTTCCTGAATATATTCAGGAAAAAACGCATACGCCCTTTTTGGCCAACCAAGCAACCTGGAAAGGCAAATCAGCGCTACAAAGAAGTCTCGCTTCCCATCGGTCAAAAGGGCCATGCTGAATAAAGTGTCAAAACCAGAAATGCAGGACAGG
The DNA here is from genome assembly GCF_028021215.1 of Eschrichtius robustus. Lineage (NCBI taxonomy): Eukaryota > Metazoa > Chordata > Mammalia > Artiodactyla > Eschrichtiidae > Eschrichtius > Eschrichtius robustus. The sequence goes on from NW_027175528.1 coordinate 118,501, forward strand.
CCATGGAGAAACGGGAGCCTTGCTACGCTGATGGGCGGGATGTAAATTGCCAACAGCCACTCTGGAGAAGTGTACGGTGTGTCCTGAAACATCTAAAAAACTCACCTTTGAGAGCATAGGGCACTTCCACTCATGGGCGTATAAATTGGGAAAATTAAAAATCAGCAAGACACAGGCACCCCAAAGTTTAGGGCTGCTCTCTTGACAAGAACCTCCACTTCGTTACACCTTCAATATCCCAGGAAAGAGAAAAATGGATAAAGAAGTTGTGGTCCTTATGTACAATGGAATATCACTCAGCCATGAAATCAACGTCATAAGGCTAGTAGCAGCATGATGAGTGGATGTAGGTACGACGATTCTAAGTGAAATAAGTCACACAGAAAAAGACACTTGTCATAAGATATCACTTACAGAGGGAATGTAAAAACCGCTACACTTGAACTGAATTACAAAACGGCACAGAGTCACACGTTTAGAAAACACACTATGGCTGCTTAACGGGAAAGGTGAGGTGGGGTGATGCATAAAACACGGGTTTCAAATTAGCTCAGATACCGTTCCATAAACCCAATATGTAATAGACAAGACCTACGCCTTGCTCAGTGAACTGGACTCAACACCCCCTATTCACCGCTCAAGAACATATCTGACTAGTAAGAATCTTAAAACTAATGTATTGATATCTCTCTGTAAGTGAGTCAAGTGGGTGTAAAGCGGCATAAACACAGCAGTGAAAAGCAGCTAAACCCCATTATAAAAATCAATTACTTTTAAAAACCCGTGAAACAAAGACAGTGAAAGAAAGAGAAATTCTTACAAAATTCGTTCAGGGGCTGTGATGCCACCTGGATTGACCATATCTAGACCCACAGCTGATGGAGACATACGGGTGGACACTCTTGGGGCTGAGAGGTTTGGTGAGGTTGGGTGAGGAAACGCAGACCCTTTAAAGTAATACCGCATGGTACCCATCCCATGGGCCCCAAATCTCCAGGTTCAAGGGCATCTTCCTACATCGAAAACATGCATGAGAAACCCAGAAGATGGTACACCGTGTGATCGGGAAAGGTTTCTAAAACGCACCTCATTTCTCATCTCCTTCTGCTCGGGTTCGCCATTCCAGCCGCTTTACTAGCAATCTCCCTCCTTGGAGACTCAGCACCTTTAACCTCCTGTTCCGTACAGGTTGCAATTTGTCCTGAGGATGAACGGGAAGAGGGGGAACCAATGAGAGACTAGCTCTAGGTGTTGGGACAGGCACAGGTCACTCTATTTTCCCATCAGGAAGAAGAATTAACCACAGGCTCAGCCTGCCGCCCGGAACCAGAATAGGGCCTGAAGCAATCCTGTGCTTTTGCGGCCAGCTCCCAAGAAAGCGAGTTGGAAAATGGAGCTCAGGGGCACTGCAATTCACAAACCTGCAGAGTTATAAATGAGAACTCTCGTCCACAAATATATTGAGGGAAGGCAACGAAGAGGATTTGAAAGCAAGGCAGAATTGCAGGAAACAGATTTCAGGAGGTAGATTCGAATCGCCTTGAAAGCACAGGAAAAGCGGCCAAACCTCGACAATGATGCCCTTGGCCAAAAAGTGCGTATGCATTTATTCCTGAATATATTCAAGAAAAAACGCATACGCCCTTTTTGGCCAACCAAGCAACCTGGAAAGGCAAATCAGCGCTACAAAGAAGTCTCGCTTCCCATCGGTCAAAAGGGCCATGCTGAATAAAGTGTCAAAACCAGAAATGCAGGACAGGCCATGGAGAAACGGAAGCCTTGCTACGCTGAGGGGCGGGATTTAAATTGCCAACAGCGACCCTGGAGAAGTGTACGGTGTGTCCTGAAACATCTAAAAAACTCAGCTTAGAGAGCATAGGGCACTTCCACTCATGGGCCTGTAAATTGGGAAAACTAAAAATCAGCAAGACACAGGCACCCCAAAGTTTAGGGCTGCTCTCTTGACAAGAACCTCCACTTCGTTACACCTTAAATATCCCAGGAAAGAGAAAAATGGATAAAGAAGTTGTGGTCCTTATGTACAATGGAATATCACTCAGCCATGAAATCAACGTCATAAGGCTAGTAACAGCATGATGAGTGGATGTAGGTACGACGATTCTAAGTGAAATAAGTCACACAGAAAAAGACACTTGTCATAAGATATCACTTATAGAGGGAATGTAAAAAACGCTACACTTGAACTGAATTACAAAACGGAACAGAGTCACAGGTTTAGAAAACACACTATGGCTGCTTAACGGGAAAGGTGAGGTGGGGTGATGCATAAAACACGGGTTTCAAATTAGCTCAGATACCGTTCCATAAACCCAATATGTAATAGAAAAGACCTACTCCTTGCTCAGTGAACTGGACTCAACACCCCCTATTCACCACCCAAGAATATATCTGACTAGTAAGAATCTTAAAACCTATGTATTGATGTCTCTCTGTAAGTGAGTCAAGTGGGTGTAAAGCGGCTTAAACACAGCAGTGAAAAGCAGCTAAACCCCATTATAAAAATCAATTACTTTTAAAAACCCGTGAAACAAAGACAGTGAAAGAGAGAGAAATTCTTACAAAATTCGTTCAGGGGCTGTGATGCCACCTGGATTGACCATATCTAGACGCACAGCTGATGGAGACATAAGGGTGGACACTCTTGGGGCTGAGAGGTTTGGTGAGGTTGGGTGAACAAACACAGACCCTCTAAAGTAATACTGCATGGTACCCATCCCATGGGCCCCAAATCTCCAGGTTCAAGGGCATCTTCCTACATCGAAAACATGCATGAGAAACCCAGAAGATGGTACACCGTGTGATCGGGAAAGGTTTCTAAAACGCACCTCATTTCTCATCTCCTTGTGCTCGGGTTCGCCATTCCAGCCACTTGAAAGGCAATATCCCTCCTTGGAGACTCAGCACCTTTAACCTCCTGTTCCGGACAGGTTGCAATTTGTCCTGAGGATGAACGGGAAGAGGGGGAACCAATGAGAGACTAGCTCTAGGTGTTGGGACAGGCACAGGTCACTCTATTTTCCCATCAGGAAGAAGAATTAACCACAGGCTCAGCCTGCCGCCCGGAACCAGAATAGGGGGTGAAGCAATCTGCGCGTTTGCGGCCAGCTCCCAAGAAAGCGAGTTGGAAAATGGAGCTCAGGGGCACTGCAATTCACAAACCTGAAGAGTTATAAGTGAGAACTCTCGTCCACAAATATATTGAGGGAAGGCAACGAAAAGGATTTGAAAGCAAGACAGAATTGTAGGAAACAGATTTCAGGAGGTAGATTCGAATCGCCTTGAAAGCACAGGAAAAGCGGCCAAACCTTGACAACGATGCCCTTGGCCAAAAAGGGCGTATGCGTTTTTTCCTGAATATATTCAGGAAAAAACGCATACGCCCTTTTTGGCCAACCAAGCAACCTGGAAAGGCAAATCAGCGCTACAAAGAAGTCTCGCTTCCCATCGGTCAAAAGGGCCATGCTGAATAAAGTGTCAAAACCAGAAATGCAGGACAGGCCATGGAGAAACGGAAGCCTTGCTACGCTGAGGGGCGGGATTTAAATTGCCAACAGCGACCCTGGAGAAGTGTACGGTGTGTCCTGAAACATCTAAAAAACTCAGCTTAGAGAGCATAGGGCACTTCCACTCATGGGCCTGTAAATTGGGAAAACTAAAAATCAGCAAGACACAGGCACCCCAAAGTTTAGGGCTGCTCTCTTGACAAGAACCTCCACTTCGTTACACCTTCAATATCCCAGGAAAGAGAAAAATGGATAAAGAAGTTGTGGTCCTTATGTACAATGGAATATCACTCAGCCATGAAATCAACGTCATAAGGCTAGTAGCAGCATGATGAGTGGATGTAGGTACGACGATTCTAAGTGAAATAAGTCACACAGAAAAAGACACTTGTCATAAGATATCACTTATAGAGGGAATGTAAAAACCGCTACACTTGAACTGAATTACAAAACGGCACAGAGTCACACGTTTAGAAAACACACTATGGCTGCTTAACGGGAAAGGTGAGGTGGGGTGATGCATAAAACACGGGTTTCAAATTAGCTCAGATACCGTTCCATAAACCCAATATGTAATAGACAAGACCTACGCCTTGCTCAGTGAACTGGACTCAACACCCCCTATTCACCGCTCAAGAACATATCTGACTAGTAAGAATCTTAAAACTAATGTATTGATATCTCTCTGTAAGTGAGTCAAGTGGGTGTAAAGCGGCATAAACACAGCAGTGAAAAGCAGCTAAACCCCATTATAAAAATCAATTACTTTTAAAAACCCGTGAAACAAAGACAGTGAAAGAAAGAGAAATTCTTACAAAATTCGTTCAGGGGCTGTGATGCCACCTGGATTGACCATATCTAGACCCACAGCTGATGGAGACATAAGGGTGGACACTCTTGGGGCTGAGAGGTTTGGTGAGGTTGGGTGAGGAAACGCAGACCCTTTAAAGTAATACCGCATGGTACCCATCCCATGGGCCCCAAATCTCCAGGTTCAAGGGCATCTTCCTACATCGAAAACATGCATGAGAAACCCAGAAGATGGTACACCGTGTGATCGGGAAAGGTTTCTAAAACGCACCTCATTTCTCATCTCCTTCTGCTCGGGTTCGCCATTCCAGCCGCTTTACTAGCAATCTCCCTCCTTGGAGACTCAGCACCTTTAACCTCCTGTTCCGTACAGGTTGCAATTTGTCCTGAGGAGGAACGGGAAGAGGGGGAACCAATGAGAGACTAGCTCTAGGTGTTGGGACAGGCACAGGTCACTCTATTTTCCCATCAGGAAGAAGAATTAACCACAGGCTCAGCCTGCCGCCCGGAACCAGAATAGGGCCTGAAGCAATCCTGTGCTTTTGCGGCCAGCTCCCAAGAAAGCGAGTTGGAAAATGGAGCTCAGGGGCACTGCAATTCACAAACCTGCAGAGTTATAAATGAGAACTCTCGTCCACAAATATACTGAGGGAAGGCAACGAAGAGGATTTGAAAGCAAGGCAGAATTGCAGGAAACAGATTTCAGGAGGTAGATTCGAATCGCCTTGAAAGCACAGGAAAAGCGGCCAAAACTCGACAACGATGCCCTTGGCCAAAAAGGGCGTATGCGTTTTTTCCTGAATATATTCAGGAAAAAACGCATACGCCCTTTTTGGCCAACCAAGCAACCTGGAAAGGCAAATCAGCGCTACAAAGAAGTCTCGCTTCCCATCGGTCAAAAGGGCCATGCTGAATAAAGTGTCAAAACCAGAAATGCAGGACAGGCCATGGAGAAACGGGAGCCTTGCTACGCTGATGGGCGGGATGTAAATTGCCAACAGCCACTCTGGAGAAGTGTACGGTGTGTCCTGAAACATCTAAAAAACCCAGCTTTGAGAGCATAGGGCACTTCCACTCATGGGCGTATAAATTGGGAAAATTAAAAATCAGCAAGACACAGGCACCCCAAAGTTTAGGGCTGCTCTCGTGACAAGAACCTCCACTCCGTTACACCTTCAATATCCCAGGAAAGAGAAAAATGGATAAAGAAGTTGTGGTCCTTATGTACAATGGAATATCACTCAGCCATGAAATCAACGTCATAAGGCTAGTAGCAGCGTGATGAGTGGATGTAGGTACGACGATTCTAAGTGAAATAAGTCACACAGAAAAAGACACTTGTCATAAGATATCACTTATAGAGGGAATGTAAAAACCGCTACACTTGAGCTGAATTACAAAACGGCACAGAGTCACACGTTTAGAAAACACACTATGGCTGCTTAACGGGAAAGGTGAGGTGGGGTGATGCATAAAACACGGGTTTCAAATTAGCTCAGATACCGTTCCATAAACCCAATATGTAATAGACAAGACCTACTCCTTGCTCAGTGAACTGGACTCAACACCCCCTATTCACCGCCCAAGAACATATCTGACTAGTAAGAATCTTAAAACCTATGTATTGATATCTCTCTGTAAGTGAGTCAAGTGGGTGTAAAGCGGCATAAACACAGCAGTGAAAAGCAGCTAAACCCCATTATAAAAATCAATTACTTTTAAAAACCCGTGAAACAAAGACAGTGAAAGAGAGAGATATTCTTCCAAAATTCGTTCAGGGGCTGTGATGCCACCTGGATTGACCATATCTAGACCCACAGCTGATGGAGACATAAGGGTGGACACTCTTAGTGCTGAGAGGTTTGGTGAGGTTGGGTGAGCAAACGCAGACCCTCTAAAGTAATACTGCGTGGTACCCATCCCATGGGTCCCAAATCTCCAGGTTCAAGGGCATCTTCCTACATCGAAAACATGCACGAGAAACCCAGAAGATGGCACACCGTGTGATCGGGAAAGGTTTCTAAAACGCACGTCATTTCTCATCTCCTTGTGCTCGGGTTCGCCATTCCAGCCGCTTTATTAGCAATCTCCCTCCTTGGAGACTCAGCACCTTTAACCTCCTGTTCCGTTCAGGTTGCAATTTGTCCTGAGGAGGAACGGAAAGAGGGGGAACCAATGAGAGACTAGCTCTAGGTGTTGGGACAGGCACAGGTCACTCTATTTTCCCATCAGGAAGAAGAATTAACCACAGGCTCAGCCTGCCGCCCGGAACCAGAATAGGGCCTGAAGCAATCCTGCGCTTTTGCGGCCAGCTCCCAAGAAAGCGAGTTGGAAAATGGAGCTCAGGGGCACTGCAATTCACAAACCTGCAGAGTTATAAATGATAACTCTCGTCCACAAATATATTGAGGGAAGGCAACGAAGAGGATTTGAAAGCAAGGCAGAATTGCAGGAAACAGATTTCAGGAGGTAGATTCGAATCGCCTTGAAAGCACAGGAAATGCGGCCAAACCTCGACAATGATGCCCTTGGCCAAAAAGGGCGTATGCGTTTTTTCCTGAATATATTCAGGAAAAAACGCATACGCCCTTTTTGGCCAACCAAACAACCTGGAAAGGCAAATCAGCGCTACAAAGAAGTCTCGCTTCCCATCGGTCAAAAGGGCCATGCTGAATAAAGTGTCAAAACCAGAAATGCAGGACAGGCCATGGAGAAACGGGAGCCTTGCTACGCTGATGGGCGGGATGTAAATTGCGAACAGCCACCCTGGAGAAGTGTACGGTGTGTCCTGAAACATCTAAAAAACTCTGCTTAGAGAGCATAGGGCACTTCCACTCATGGGCCTGTAAATTGGGAAAACTAAAAAACAGCAAGACACAGGCACCCCAAAGTTTAGGGCTGCTCTCTTGACAAGAACCTCCACTTCGTTACACCTTCAATATCCCAGGAAAGAGAAAAATGGATAAAGAAGTTGTGGTCCTTATGTACAATGGAATATCACTCAGCCATGAAATCAACGTCATAAGGCTAGTAGCAGCATTATGAGTGGATGTAGGTACGTCGATTCTAAGTGAAATAAGTCACACAGAAAAAGACACTTGTCATAAGGTATGACTTATAGAGGGAATGTAAAAACCGCTACACTTGAACTGAATTACAAAACGGAACAGAGTCACACGTTTAGAAAACACACTATGGCTGCTTAACGGGAAAGGTGAGGGTGGGTGATGCATAAAACACGGGGTTCAAATTAGCTCACATACCGTTCCATAAACCCAATATGTAATAGACAAGCCCTACTCCTTGCTCAGTGAACTGGACTCAACACCCCCTATTCAGCGCCCAAGAACATATCTGACTAGTAAGAATCTTAAAACCTATGTATTGATATCTCTCTGTAAGTGAGTCAAGTGGGTGTAAAGCGGCATAAACACAGCAGTGAAGAGCAGCTAAACCCCATTACAAAAATCAATTACTTTTAAAAACCCGTGAAACAAAGACAATGAAAGAGAGAGAAATTCTTACAAAATTATTTCAGGGGCTGTGATGCCACCTGGATTGACCATATCTAGACCCACAGCTGATTGAGACATAAGGGAGGACACTCTTGGGGCTGAGAGGTTTGGTGAGGTTGGGTGAGCAAACGCAGACCCTCTAAAGTAATACTGCGTGGTACCCATCCCATAGGTCCCAAATCTCCAGGTTCAAGGGCATCTTCCTACATCGAAAACATGCACGAGAAACCCAGAAGATGGTACACCGTGTGATCGGGAAAGGTTTCTAAAACGCACCTCATTTCTCGTCCCCTTGTGCTCGGGTTCGCCATTCCAGCCGCTTTACTAACAATCTCCCTCCTTGGAGACTCAGCACCTTTAACCTCCTGTTCCGTACAGGTGGCAATTTGTCCTGAGGATGAACGGGAAGAGGGGGAACCAATGAGAGACTAGCTCTAGGTGTTGGGACAGGCACAGGTCACTCTATTTTCCCATCAGGAAGAAGAATTAACCACAGTCTCAGCCTGCCCCCCGGAACCAGAATAGGGCCTGAAGCAATCCTGCGCTTTTGCGGCCAGCTCCCAAGAAAGCGAGTTGGAAAATGGAGCTCAGGGGCACTGCAATTCACAAACCTGCAGAGTTATAAATTATAACTCTCGACCACAAATATATTGAGGGAAGGCAACGAAGAAAATTTGAAAGCAAGGCAGAATTGCAAGAAACCCATTTCAGGAGGTAGATTCGAATCGCCTTGAAAGCACAGGAAAAGCGGCAAAACCTCGACAATGATGCCCTTGGCCAAAAAGGGCGTATGCGTTTTTTCCTGAATATATTCAGGAAAAAACGCATACGCCCTTTTTGGCCAACCAAGCAACCTGGAAAGGCAAATCAGCGCTACAAAGAAGTCTCGCTTCCCATCGGTCAAAAGGGCCATGCTGAATAAAGTGTCACAACCAGAAATGCAGGACAGGCCATGGAGAAACGGGAGCCTTGCTACGCTGAGGGGCGGGATGTAAATTGCCAACAGCCACCCTGGAGAAGTGTACGGTGTGTCCTGAAACATCTAAAAAACTCAGCTTAGAGAGCATAGGGCACTTCCACTCATAGGCCTGTAAATTGGGAAAAATAAAAATCAGCAAGACACAGGCACCCCAAAATTTAGGGCTGCTCTCATGACAAGAACCTCCACTTCGTTACACCTTAAATATCCCAGGAAAGAGAAAAATGGATAAAGAAGTTGTGGTCCTTATGTACAATGGAATATCACTCAGCCATGAAATCAACGTCATAAGGCTAGTAGCAGCATTATGAGTGGATGTAGGTACGACGATTCTAAGTGAAATAAGTCACACAGAAAAAGACACTTGTCATAAGGTATGACTTATAGAGGGAATGTAAAAACCGCTACACTTGAACTGAATTACAAAACGGAACAGAGTCACACGTTTAGAAAACACACTATGGCTGCTTAACGGGAAAGGTGAGGGTGGGTGATGCATAAAACACGGGGTTCAAATTAGCTCAGATACCGTTCCATAAACCCAATATGTAATAGACAAGCCCTACTCCTTGCTCAGTGAACTGGACTCAACACCCCCTATTCAGCGCCCAAGAACATATCTGACTAGTAAGAATCTTAAAACCTATGTATTGATATCTCTCTGTAAGTGAGTCAAGTGGGTGTAAAGCGGCATAAACACAGCAGTGAAGAGCAGCTAAACCCCATTACAAAAATCAATTACTTTTAAAAACCCGTGAAACAAAGACAATGAAAGAGAGAGAAATTCTTACAAAATTATTTCAGGGGCTGTGATGCCACCTGGATTGACCATATCTAGACCCACAGCTGATTGAGACATAAGGGAGGACACTCTTGGGGCTGAGAGGTTTGGTGAGGTTGGGTGAGCAAACGCAGACCCTCTAAAGTAATACTGCGTGGTACCCATCCCATAGGTCCCAAATCTCCAGGTTCAAGGGCATCTTCCTACATCGAAAACATGCACGAGAAACCCAGAAGATGGTACACCGTGTGATCGGGAAAGGTTTCTAAAACGCACCTCATTTCTCATCCCCTTGTGCTCGGGTTCGCCATTCCAGCCGCTTTACTAACAATCTCCCTCCTTGGAGACTCAGCACCTTTAACCTCCTGTTCCGTACAGGTGGCAATTTGTCCTGAGGATGAACGGGAAGAGGGGGAACCAATGAGAGACTAGCTCTAGGTGTTGGGACAGGCACAGGTCACTCTATTTTCCCATCAGGAAGAAGAATTAACCACAGTCTCAGCCTGCCCCCCGGAACCAGAATAGGGCCTGAAGCAATCCTGTGCTTTTGCGGCCAGCTCCCAAGAAAGCGAGTTGGAAAATGGAGCTCAGGGGCACTGCAATTCACAAACCTGCAGAGTTATAAATTATAACTCTCGACCACAAATATATTGAGGGAAGGCAACGAAGAAAATTTGAAAGCAAGGCAGAATTGCAAGAAACCCATTTCAGGAGGTAGATTCGAATCGCCTTGAAAGCACAGGAAAAGCGGCAAAACCTCGACAATGATGCCCTTGGCCAAAAAGGGCGTATGCGTTTTTTCCTGAATATATTCAGGAAAAAACGCATACGCCCTTTTTGGCCAACCAAGCAACCTGGAAAGGCAAATCAGCGCTACAAAGAAGTCTCGCTTCCCATCGGTCAAAAGGGCCATGCTGAATAAAGTGTCACAACCAGAAATGCAGGACAGGCCATGGAGAAACGGGAGCCTTGCTACGCTGAGGGGCGGGATGTAAATTGCCAACAGCCACCCTGGAGAAGTGTACGGTGTGTCCTGAAACATCTAAAAAACTCAGCTTAGAGAGCATAGGGCACTTCCACTCATAGGCCTGTAAATTGGGAAAAATAAAAATCAGCAAGACACAGGCACCCCAAAATTTAGGGCTGCTCTCATGACAAGAACCTCCACTTCGTTACACCTTAAATATCCCAGGAAAGAGAAAAATGGATAAAGAAGTTGTGGTCCTTATGTACAATGGAATATCACTCAGCCATGAAATCAACGTCATAAGGCTAGTAGCAGCATTATGAGTGGATGTAGGTACGACGATTCTAAGTGAAATAAGTCACACAGAAAAAGACACTTGTCATAAGATATCACTTATAGAGGGAATGTAAAAACCGCTACACTTGAACTGAATTACAAAACGGAACAGAGTCACACGTTTAGAAAACACACTATGGCTGCTTAACGGGAAAGGTGAGGGTGGGTGATGCATAAAACACGGGGTTCAAATTAGCTCAGATACCGTTCCATAAACCCAATATGTAATAGACAAGCCCTACTCCTTGCTCAGTGAACTGGACTCAACACCCCCTATTCAGCGCCCAAGAACATATCTGACTAGTAAGAATCTTAAAACCTATGTATTGATATCTCTCTGTAAGTGAGTCAAGTGGGTGTAAAGCGGCATAAACACAGCAGTGAAAAGCAGCTAAACCCCATTACAAAAATCAATTACTTTTAAAAACCCGTGAAACAAAGACAATGAAAGAGAGAGAAATTCTTACAAAATTATTTCAGGGGCTGTGATGCCACCTGGATTGACCATATCTAGACCCAGAGCTGATGGAGACATAAGGGTGGACACTCTTGGGGCTGAGAGGTTTGGTGAGGTTGGGTGAGCAAACGCAGACCCTCTAAAGTAATACTGCGTGGTACCCATCCCATGGGTCCCAAATCTCCAGGTTCAAGGGCATCTTCCTACATCGAAAACATGCACGAGAAACCCAGAAGATGGCACACCGTGTGATCGGGAAAGGTTTCTAAAACGCACGTCATTTCTCATCTCCTTGTGCTCGGGTTCGCCATTCCAGCCGCTTTACTAGCAATCTCCCTCCTTGGAGACTCAGCACCTTTAACCTCCTGTTCCGTTCAGGTTGCAATTTGTCCTGAGGAGGAACGGAAAGAGGGGGAACCAATGAGAGACTAGCTCTAGGTGTTGGGACAGGCACAGGTCACTCTATTTTCCCATCAGGAAGAAGAATTAACCACAGGCTCAGCCTGCCGCCCGGAACCAGAATAGGGCCTGAAGCAATCCTGCGCTTTTGCGGCCAGCTCCCAAGAAAGCGAGTTGGAAAATGGAGCTCAGGGGCACTGCAATTCACAAACCTGCAGAGTTATAAATGATAACTCTCGTCCACAAATATATTGAGGGAAGGCAACGAAGAGGATTTGAAAGCAAGGCAGAATTGCAGGAAACAGATTTCAGGAGGTAGATTCGAATCGCCTTGAAAGCACAGGAAAAGCGGCCAAACCTCGACAATGATGCCCTTGGCCAAAAAGGGCGTATGCGTTTTTTCCTGAATATATTCAGGAAAAAACGCATACGCCCTTTTTGGCCAACCAAGCAACCTGGAAAGGCAAATCAGCGCTACAAAGAAGTCTCGCTTCCCATCGGTCAAAAGGGCCATGCTGAATAAAGTGTCAAAACCAGAAATGCAGGACAGGCCATGGAGAAACGGGAGCCTTGCTACGCTGATGGGCGGGATGTAAATTGCGAACAGCCACCCTGGAGAAGTGTACGGTGTGTCCTGAAACATCTAAAAAACTCTGCTTAGAGAGCATAGGGCACTTCCACTCATGGGCCTATAAATTGGGAAAACTAAAAAACAGCAAGACACAGGCACCCCAAAGTTTAGGGCTGCTCTCTTGACAAGAACCTCCACTTCGTTACACCTTCAATATCCCAGGAAAGAGAAAAATGGATAAAGAAGTTGTGGTCCTTATGTACAATGGAATATCACTCAGCCATGAAATCAACGTCATAAGGCTAGTAGCAGCATTATGAGTGGATGTAGGTACGTCGATTCTAAGTGAAATAAGTCACACAGAAAAAGACACTTGTCATAAGGTATGACTTATAGAGGGAATGTAAAAACCGCTACACTTGAACTGAATTACAAAACGGAACAGAGTCACACGTTTAGAAAACACACTATGGCTGCTTAACGGGAAAGGTGAGGGTGGGTGATGCATAAAACACGGGGTTCAAATTAGCTCACATACCGTTCCATAAACCCAATATGTAATAGACAAGCCCTACTCCTTGCTCAGTGAACTGGACTCAACACCCCCTATTCAGCGCCCAAGAACATATCTGACTAGTAAGAATCTTAAAACCTATGTATTGATATCTCTCTGTAAGTGAGTCAAGTGGGTGTAAAGCGGCATAAACACAGCAGTGAAGAGCAGCTAAACCCCATTACAAAAATCAATTACTTTTAAAAACCCGTGAAACAAAGACAATGAAAGAGAGAGAAATTCTTACAAAATTATTTCAGGGGCTGTGATGCCACCTGGATTGACCATATCTAGACCCACATCTGATTGAGACATAAGGGAGGACACTCTTGGGGCTGAGAGGTTTGGTGAGGTTGGGTGAGCAAACGCAGACCCTCTAAAGTAATACTGCGTGGTACCCATCCCATAGGTCCCAAATCTCCAGGTTCAAGGGCATCTTCCTACATCGAAAACATGCACGAGAAACCCAGAAGATGGTACACCGTGTGATCAGGAAAGGTTTCTAAAACGCACCTCATTTCTCATCCCCTTGTGCTCGGGTTCGCCATTCCAGCCGCTTTACTAACAATCTCCCTCCTTGGAGACTCAGCACCTTTAACCTCCTGTTCCGTACAGGTGGCAATTTGTCCTGAGGATGAACGGGAAGAGGGGGAACCAATGAGAGACTAGCTCTAGGTGTTGGGACAGGCACAGGTCACTCTATTTTCCCATCAGGAAGAAGAATTAACCACAGTCTCAGCCTGCCCCCCGGAACCAGAATAGGGCCTGAAGCAATCCTGCGCTTTTGCGGCCAGCTCCCAAGCAAGCGAGTTGGAAAATGGAGCTCAGGGGCACTGCAATTCACAAACCTGCAGAGTTATAAATTATAACTCTCGACCACAAATATATTGAGGGAAGGCAACGAAGAAAATTTGAAAGCAAGGCAGAATTGCAAGAAACCCATTTCAGGAGGTAGATTCGAATCGCCTTGAAAGCACAGGAAAAGCGGCAAAACCTCGACAATGATGCCCTTGGCCAAAAAGGGCGTATGCGTTTTTTCCTGAATATATTCAGGAAAAAACGCATACGCCCTTTTTGGCCAACCAAGCAACCTGGAAAGGCAAATCAGCGCTACAAAGAAGTCTCGCTTCCCATCGGTCAAAAGGGCCATGCTGAATAAAGTGTCACAACCAGAAATGCAGGACAGGCCATGGAGAAACGGGAGCCTTGCTACGCTGAGGGGCGGGATGTAAATTGCCAACAGCCACCCTGGAGAAGTGTACGGTGTGTCCTGAAACATCTAAAAAACTCAGCTTAGAGAGCATAGGGCACTTCCACTCATAGGCCTGTAAATTGGGAAAAATAAAAATCAGCAAGACACAGGCACCCCAAAATTTAGGGCTGCTCTCATGACAAGAACCTCCACTTCGTTACACCTTAAATATCCCAGGAAAGAGAAAAATGGATAAAGAAGTTGTGGTCCTTATGTACAATGGAATATCACTCAGCCATGAAATCAACGTCATAAGGCTAGTAGCAGCATTATGAGTGGATGTAGGTACGACGATTCTAAGTGAAATAAGTCACACAGAAAAAGACACTTGTCATAAGATATCACTTATAGAGGGAATGTAAAAACCGCTACACTTGAACTGAATTACAAAACGGAACAGAGTCACACGTTTAGAAAACACACTATGGCTGCTTAACGGGAAAGGTGAGGGTGGGTGATGCATAAAACACGGGGTTCAAATTAGCTCAGATACCGTTCCATAAACCCAATATGTAATAGACAAGCCCTACTCCTTGCTCAGTGAACTGGACTCAACACCCCATATTCAGCGCCCAAGAACATATCTGACTAGTAAGAATCTTAAAACCTATGTATTGATATCTCTCTGTAAGTGAGTCAAGTGGGTGTAAAGCGGCATAAACACAGCAGTGAAAAGCAGCTAAACCCCATTACAAAAATCAATTACTTTTAAAAACCCGTGAAACAAAGACAATGAAAGAGAGAGAAATTCTTACAAAATTATTTCAGGGGCTGTGATGCCACCTGGATTGACCATATCTAGACCCAGAGCTGATGGAGACATAAGGGTGGACACTCTTGGGGCTGAGAGGTTTGGTGAGGTTGGGTGAGCAAACGCAGACCCTCTAAAGTAATACTGCGTGGTACCCATCCCATGGGTCCCAAATCTCCAGGTTCAAGGGCATCTTCCTACATCGAAAACATGCACGAGAAACCCAGAAGATGGCACGCCGTGTGATCGGGAAAGGTTTCTAAAACGCACGTCATTTCTCATCTCCTTGTGCTCGGGTTCGCCATTCCAGCCGCTTTACTAGCAATCTCCCTCCTTGGAGACTCAGCACCTTTAACCTCCTGTTCCGTTCAGGTTGCAATTTGTCCTGAGGAGGAACGGAAAGAGGGGGAACCAATGAGAGACTAGCTCTAGGTGTTGGGACAGGCACAGGTCACTGTATTTTCCCATCAGGAAGAAGAATTAACCACAGGCTCAGCCTGCCGCCCGGAACCAGAATAGGGCCTGAAGCAATCCTGCGCTTTTGCGGCCAGCTCCCAAGAAAGCGAGTTGGAAAATGGAGCTCAGGGGCACTGCAATTCACAAACCTGCAGAGTTATAAATGATAACTCTCGTCCACAAATATATTGAGGGAAGGCAACGAAGAGGATTTGAAAGCAAGGCAGAATTGCAGGAAACAGATTTCAGGAGGTAGATTCGAATCGCCTTGAAAGCACAGGAAAAGCGGCCAAACCTCGACAATGATGCCCTTGGCCAAAAAGGGCGTATGCGTTTTTTCCTGAATATATTCAGGAAAAAACGCATACGCCCTTTTTGGCCAACCAAGCAACCTGGAAAGGCAAATCAGCGCTACAAAGAAGTCTCGCTTCCCATCGGTCAAAAGGGCCATGCTGAATAAAGTGTCAAAACCAGAAATGCAGGACAGGCCATGGAGAAACGGGAGCCTTGCTACACTGATGGGCGGGATGTAAATTGCGAACAGCCACCCTGGAGAAGTGTACGGTGTGTCCTGAAACATCTAAAAAACTCTGCTTAGAGAGCATAGGGCACTTCCACTCATGGGCCTGTAAATTGGGAAAACTAAAAAACAGCAAGACACAGGCACCCCAAAGTTTCGGGCTGCTCTCTTGACAAGAACCTCCACTTCGTTACACCTTCAATATCCCAGGAAAGAGAAAAATGGATAAAGAAGTTGTGGTCCTTATGTACAATGGAATATCACTCAGCCATGAAATCAACGTCATAAGGCTAGTAGCAGCATTATGAGTGGATGTAGGTACGACGATTCTAAGTTAAATAAGTCACACAGAAAAATACACTTGTCATAAGATATCACTTATAGAGGGAATGTAAAAACCGCTACACTTGAACTGAATTACAAAACGGAACAGAGTCACACGTTTAGAAAACACACTATGGCTGCTTAACAGGTAAGGTGAGGTGGGGTGATGCATAAAACACGGGGTTCAAATTAGCTCAGATACCGTTCCATAAACCCAATATGTAATACACAAGACCTACTCCTTGCTCAGTGAACTGGACTCAACACCCCCTATTCAGCGCCCAAGAACATATCTGACTAGTAAGAATCTTAAAACCTATGTATTGATATCTCTCTGTAAGTGAGTCAAGTGGGTGTAAAGCGGCATAAACACAGCAGTGAAAAGCAGCTAAACCCCATTACAAAAATCAATTACTTTTAAAAACCCGTGAAACAAAGACAATGAAAGAGAGAGAAATTCTTACAAAATTATTTCAGGGGCTGTGATGCCACCTGGATTGACTATATCTAGACCCACAGCTGATTGAGACATAAGGGAGGACACTCTTGGGGCTGAGAGGTTTGGTGAGGTTGGGTGAGCAAACGCAGACCCTCTAAAGTAATACTGCGTGGTACCCATTCCATGGGTCCCAAATCTCCAGGTTCAAGGGCATCTTCCTACATCGAAAACATGCACGAGAAACCCAGAAGATGGTACACCGTGTGATCGGGAAAGGTTTCTAAAACGCACCTCATTTCTCATCCCCTTGTGCTCGGGTTCGCCATTCCAGCCGCTTTACTAGCAATCTCCCTCCTTGGAGACTCAGCACCTTTAACCTCCTGTTCCGTACAGGTTGCAATTTGTCCTGAGGATGAACGGGAAGAGGGGGAAACAATGAGAGACTAGCTCTAGGTGTTGGGACAGGCACAGGTCACTCTATTTTCCCATCAGGAAGAAGAATTAACCACAGGCTCAGCCTGCCGCCCGGAACCAGAATAGGGCCTGAAGCAATCCTGTGCTTTTGCGGCCAGCTCCCAAGAAAGCGAGTTGGAAAATGGAGCTCAGGGGCACTGCAATTCACAAACCTGCAGAGTTATAAATGATAACTCTCGTCCACAAATATATTGAGGGAAGGTAACGAAGAGGATCTGAAAGCAAGGCAGAATTGCAGGAAACAGATTTCAGGAGGTAGATTCGAATCGCCTTGAAAGCACAGGAAAAGCGGCAAAACCTCGACAATGATGCCCTTGGCCAAAAAGGGCGTATGCGTTTTTTCCTGAATATATTCAGGAAAAAACGCATACGCCCTTTTTGGCCAACCAAGCAACCTGGAAAGGCAAATCAGCGCTACAAAGAAGTCTCGCTTCCCATCGGTCAAAAGGGCCATGCTGAATAAAGTGTCAAAACCAGACATGCAGGACAGGCCATGGAGAAACGGGAGCCTTGCTACGCTGATGGGCGGGATGTAAATTGCGAACAGCCACCCTGGAGAAGTGTACGGTGTGTCCTGAAACATCTAAAAAACTCTGCTTAGAGAGCATAGGGCACTTCCACTCATGGGCCTGTAAATTGGGAAAACTAAAAAACAGCAAGACACAGGCGCCCCAAAGTTTAGGGCTGCTCTCTTGACAAGAACCTCCACTTCGTTACACCTTCAATATCCCAGGAAAGAGAAAAATGGATAAAGAAGTTGTGGTCCTTATGTACAATGGAATATCACTCAGCCATGAAATCAACGTCATAAGGCTTGTAGCAGCATTATGAGTGGATGTAGGTACGACGATTCTAAGTGAAATAAGTCACACAGAAAAAGACACTTGTCATAAGGTATGACTTATAGAGGGAATGTAAAAACCGCTACACTTGAACTGAATTACAAAACGGAACAGAGTCACACGTTTAGAAAACACACTATGGCTGCTTAACGGGAAAGGTGAGGGTGGGTGATGCATAAAACACGGGGTTCAAATTAGCTCAGATACCGTTCCATAAACCCAATATGTAATAGACAAGCCCTACTCCTTGCTCAGTGAACTGGACTCAACACCCCCTATTCAGCGCCCAAGAACATATCTGACTAGTAAGAATCTTAAAACCTATGTATTGATATCTCTCTGTAAGTGAGTCAAGTGGGTGTAAAGCGGCATAAACACAGCAGTGAAGAGCAGCTAAACCCCATTACAAAAATCAATTACTTTTAAAAACCCGTGAAACAAAGACAATGAAAGAGAGAGAAATTCTTACAAAATTATTTCAGGGGCTGTGATGCCACCTGGATTGACCATATCTAGACCCACAGCTGATTGAGACATAAGGGAGGACACTCTTGGGGCTGAGAGGTTTGGTGAGGTTGGGTGAGCAAACGCAGACCCTCTAAAGTAATACTGCGTGGTACCCATCCCATAGGTCCCAAATCTCCAGGTTCAAGGGCATCTTCCTACATCGAAAACATGCACGAGAAACCCAGAAGATGGTACACCGTGTGATCGGGAAAGGTTTCTAAAACGCACCTCATTTCTCATCCCCTTGTGCTCGGGTTCGCCATTCCAGCCGCTTTACTAACAATCTCCCTCCTTGGAGACTCAGCACCTTTAACCTCCTGTTCCGTACAGGTGGCAATTTGTCCTGAGGATGAACGGGAAGAGGGGGAACCAATGAGAGACTAGCTCTAGGTGTTGGGACAGGCACAGGTCACTCTATTTTCCCATCAGGAAGAAGAATTAACCACAGTCTCAGCCTGCCCCCCGGAACCAGAATAGGGCCTGAAGCAATCTTGCGCTTTTGCGGCCAGCTCCCAAGAAAGCGAGTTGGAAAATGGAGCTCAGGGGCACTGCAATTCACAAACCTGCAGAGTTATAAATTATAACTCTCGACCACAAATATATTGAGGGAAGGCAACGAAGAAAATTTGAAAGCAAGGCAGAATTGCAAGAAACCCATTTCAGGAGGTAGATTCGAATCGCCTTGAAAGCACAGGAAAAGCGGCAAAACCTCGACAATGATGCCCTTGGCCAAAAAGGGCGTATGCGTTTTTTCCTGAATATATTCAGGAAAAAACGCATACGCCCTTTTTGGCCAACCAAGCAACCTGGAAAGGCAAATCAGCGCTACAAAGAAGTCTCGCTTCCCATCGGTCAAAAGGGCCATGCTGAATAAAGTGTCACAACCAGAAATGCAGGACAGGCCATGGAGAAACGGGAGCCTTGCTACGCTGAGGGGCGGGATGTAAATTGCCAACAGCCACCCTGGAGAAGTGTACGGTGTGTCCTGAAACATCTAAAAAACTCAGCTTAGAGAGCATAGGGCACTTCCACTCATAGGCCTGTAAATTGGGAAAAATAAAAATCAGCAAGACACAGGCACCCCAAAATTTAGGGCTGCTCTCATGACAAGAACCTCCACTTCGTTACACCTTAAATATCCCAGGAAAGAGAAAAATGGATAAAGAAGTTGTGGTCCTTATGTACAATGGAATATCACTCAGCCATGAAATCAACGTCATAAGGCTAGTAGCAGCATTATGAGTGGATGTAGGTACGACGATTCTAAGTGAAATAAGTCACACAGAAAAAGACACTTGTCATAAGATATCACTTATAGAGGGAATGTAAAAACCGCTACACTTGAACTGAATTACAAAACGGAACAGAGTCACACGTTTAGAAAACACACTATGGCTGCTTAACGGGAAAGGTGAGGGTGGGTGATGCATAAAACACGGGGTTCAAATTAGCTCAGATACCGTTCCATAAACCCAATATGTAATAGACAAGCCCTACTCCTTGCTCAGTGAACTGGACTCAACACCCCCTATTCAGCGCCCAAGAACATATCTGACTAGTAAGAATCTTAAAACCTATGTATTGATATCTCTCTGTAAGTGAGTCAAGTGGGTGTAAAGCGGCATAAACACAGCAGTGAAAAGCAGCTAAACCCCATTACAAAAATCAATTACTTTTAAAAACCCGTGAAACAAAGACAATGAAAGAGAGAGAAATTCTTACAAAATTATTTCAGGGGCTGTGATGCCACCTGGATTGACCATATCTAGACCCAGAGCTGATGGAGACATAAGGGTGGACACTCTTGGGGCTGAGAGGTTTGGTGAGGTTGGGTGAGCAAACGCAGACCCTCTAAAGTAATACTGCGTGGTACCCATCCCATGGGTCCCAAATCTCCAGGTTCAAGGGCATCTTCCTACATCGAAAACATGCACGAGAAACCCAGAAGATGGCACACCGTGTGATCGGGAAAGGTTTCTAAAACGCACGTCATTTCTCATCTCCTTGTGCTCGGGTTCGCCATTCCAGCCGCTTTACTAGCAATCTCCCTCCTTGGAGACTCAGCACCTTTAACCTCCTGTTCCGTTCAGGTTGCAATTTGTCCTGAGGAGGAACGGAAAGAGGGGGAACCAATGAGAGACTAGCTCTAGGTGTTGGGACAGGCACAGGTCACTCTATTTTCCCATCAGGAAGAAGAATTAACCACAGGCTCAGCCTGCCGCCCGGAACCAGAATAGGGCCTGAAGCAATCCTGCGCTTTTGCGGCCAGCTCCCAAGAAAGCGAGTTGGAAAATGGAGCTCAGGGGCACTGCAATTCACAAACCTGCAGAGTTATAAATGATAACTCTCGTCCACAAATATATTGAGGGAAGGCAACGAAGAGGATTTGAAAGCAAGGCAGAATTGCAGGAAACAGATTTCAGGAGGTAGATTCGAATCGCCTTGAAAGCACAGGAAAAGCGGCCAAACCTCGACAATGATGCCCTTGGCCAAAAAGGGCGTATGCGTTTTTTCCTGAATATATTCAGGAAAAAACGCATACGCCCTTTTTGGCCAACCAAGCAACCTGGAAAGGCAAATCAGCGCTACAAAGAAGTCTCGCTTCCCATCAGTCAAAAGGGCCATGCTGAATAAAGTGTCAAAACCAGAAATGCAGGACAGGCCATGGAGAAACGGGAGCCTTGCTACGCTGATGGGCGGGATGTAAATTGCGAACAGCCACCCTGGAGAAGTGTACGGTGTGTCCTGAAACATCTAAAAAACTCTGCTTAGAGAGCATAGGGCACTTCCACTCATGGGCCTGTAAATTGGGAAAACTAAAAAACAGCAAGACACAGGCACCCCAAAGTTTAGGGCTGCTCTCTTGACAAGAACCTCCACTTCGTTACACCTTCAATATCCCAGGAAAGAGAAAAATGGATAAAGAAGTTGTGGTCCTTATGTACAATGGAATATCACTCAGCCATGAAATCAACGTCATAAGGCTAGTAGCAGCATTATGAGTGGATGTAGGTACGACGATTCTAAGTGAAATAAGTCACACAGAAAAAGACACTTGTCATAAGGTATGACTTATAGAGGGAATGTAAAAACCGCTACACTTGAACTGAATTACAAAACGGAACAGAGTCACACGTTTAGAAAACACACTATGGCTGCTTAACGGGAAAGGTGAGGGTGGGTGATGCATAAAACACGGGGTTCAAATTAGCTAAGATACCGTTCCATAAACCCAATATGTAATAGACAAGCCCTACTCCTTGCTCAGTGAACTGGACTCAACACCCCCTATTCAGCACCCAAGAACATATCTGACTAGTAAGAATCTTAAAAC